>NC_079491.1:6664390-6972046 GCF_020520425.1 Spinacia oleracea
GATAAGATGAGTGGATATCTCCATTTTGGATTAAAGATCCATAGAGTTCTTGTTCTGATTTCACATGGTCAATTTCAAATTCTCCCATTTATAATCAAAGTATAAGCCAACAAGACGCTTTGTTCAAATCACGGATAGAGGAGATCAGACCTATATCAAATACACCAGAGATATCATCATCGATTACAAACAGCACCACAAAAAAGAAAGAAAAAGTTCACTGATATGCCAAGAACAAAGTCTACACTGCCACAAAAACACAAGTAGAAGGGGGAAAAAAGTGCATATGAATCTTGCCACGACAATCGTATCTTAGGCTTGACCAGATCCTCAAATAAGCAGCAGAATGGACAAGAAAATAGTATTATCATATGCATTGTAAAAAGATAGAGTTACATAGTGAGATTCTAAAATATAAAAAATGAAAGCTTGATCCATTTTAGACATTGAGGACTTGGCTTTATCGCATAATAATTAAGATCGGCCAATGCCTTGATTTTTAAAATGGATATTAAAATAAAAAGCACAAAAAAGAAGAGTTGTAAAGAAGGAGGCTCACAGTTTAAACAAGAGAAAAAACAGAACAAATGTGCATTACATCAAAAATTGTAAACAAAGGAAAGCTTTGTATGACAACCAAGAGAAGCTAAATACACCATCCAATACCATATATATGCTGAAGAAATACTATCTCTCTCTTATAGCCATTTTTGCATGTATTAAGAACTTTTTGAATTGCATAAGTATTTTTAAGTGAAATTTAGCATTGTTTAGTTACTATCAGTGACCTATAATGTTGTATTTGTATTAACAATAAGACTTAGAGCTGTGTTAGTATTAGAAATTTTATACTTTAAATCAAAACATATTGAACAAACAAAGACCAAAGACTTATTCCCGAAAGGATAGGGTCAGAAGGATTCTGGTTGTCCACAAAGATCCTCTTCCTCCATCCACTTATATCCAATCCCTACATACTCTTTGCTAACATCTCATTTTAAACTCCCATTTTCGTATGAAAATGTTGGAGCATCATTCGAATTCCAACCAATAATACCAACAACGAAAATGATACTGTTTGCCCTTAAGCCTCCAAAAGATCATACATTTGACTAAATCCCAATAAGGAAAAGTGTCCAACCAAAATCCCAACGATACTACAAAGCCTCGTATCAAAGATATGCCACCACATCACATAGCAAAAACAAGTAGAATCTTGTCTCCGCTAGAAAAGCACAACATAAAAAAAAAAAAATGAGAGACAAATCTATTCTTGGAGTTTAAACCAGCACATTCTCGTAAGAAGTGAACTCTATGAAGCTAGCGATCCTAACAAATGCTTCACCTTCTTTAGAAAGAGATACTATAGGTTGAACATTTTTTTTAAGTGACTATGACGAGAACATGCAAGGAAACAGATAAAGTCGGCCAAAAACATTATTTTATCCTCAATATATAACAAAACAAAGAGAATCACAATGTCTATGGTAGGGTAGAATTGAATGGAAATGAAGGAAATGTGTGGATTTCCCATGTTTAGTTTTAAAATACTTCCCTCGTACCTGAATGTTCTGCTCACTTATTGTAGACTCATGTTTCTATGAAGAAATTAGAAAAGTAAGTGGGTGTAAGAAAAAGGGTGGATGTTGAATTAACATTTTGAATAGGTTGAGGATGGGGGGTTGGGGGTTGGGGGGAGGGGGGGGATTTAAATAAACTAAAGATCAGTCTTCATAAGTATTTTCACAAAAATCAACACAACATCCATATCACTAACAAAAGGGCAAAAAGTAAGATATTTGTGAAATTAATTTTAATAGGCAAGGTGCATAAGTTTTAAAATTCAATGTTCCTTTACTTGTACTTTCCTTATGCAATGCCTTCTAGGACTTTTCTTAAGTTTCTAGGTTTTAGATAAGTATTATATTACTGCCAATCTAGTGTTCACATGAAGCTTTTAGCTAATAGAAAATAAACCTCTATGAGAAGTACGACTTAATACTCCTCACCAAAAGTTTTCTTGCTTAATTAGTAGTTGCGTTTATTGATATTGTGCTATAGCTCGTTCCTAAGCTTTTAAGACACAACAAAGTCTACTCGAACACACAAACTCTCATCGTCGGTCCCACTTGTGATTGTTGTGCGCACACAAGTGACTGATCAATGCTCGCATCCCTCTCTTGTTGCCAACAGACAAATAGACAAGAGCATCCCTTTCAGAAACCTTTGATCACTCGTGCTTCACGAGCCCTTCGACTTTGTACCACATAAGGCTTGCGCCCTTACCGCCCAATAGGTAAGAGCGAGTCGCACGATCTGCTTCCTAAGACATACGAACCGTGACAATAAGTCCCTCCTAATGCATTAGATTCATTCCCTTCAAGATCATGTATACTCCTAAATGAACTCCAAAACCCTTCTCTCAACTTGTAAGGTTGTAAGGCACCATATGATTTCCTAGTCCAAAATGAAAAGTGGAGACAGAGATTTCATGTGCCCTTAAGCCTCGGTTTCATGTTCCTCATAGAAGCCATCTAAAGGTTGATCCCGAGCTAAGTTAGAAGCCATCACTGTGTTGTCATATGAATGATTAAGTTAGAATAAGTTGAATTATTCTTAATTGTTCTAGTCATAACTTGTATGTAACACTTAGCTTTCCTCGTCAATTCTCAAACCAAGAAGTCTCTCATATTTTTCTCGTACTTTTAATTATACCCATCAAATATTTAAAAAGAGAAAGGGTAGAAAAATATTTGATATGACAAGTTTTCATAATTATCATTAGCCACATGAAAGAGCGATGAGGTATCTTAAATTTATCTTGCAACCTAGAAAAAGAAATCCAACAATCCCTAATAGAAGCACAACGTGGGTAAAAGGGATAACCACACCTCACAAACTTATATATTTCATGGTATTCACCTTACTATCAAACAAATTGCAAACAAGACTAATATGCCTTTTCCTCTAACTAAACCTCCAATCACGTTCACAACCTTATGAGTTTGCCCATTCATCCGACTTGTTTTTTCCACTTATGATATAGTCAATCTCATCAACCATAAAATGCTTCTTATTACTTTAAGGGGGACTTTGGGTAAAAGTTATCCCTATGTCACTAATTAGTTTAAATACTTCTATTTTGCAAAACTTGTCCATTTTCGATATAGCCAAAGATTCATTTGTTCTTTTGGCTGTGGGATGTAATGAACTAAATCAAAATGGCACTTAAAACATCTTTGTTTCCTTTCCATGAAGTAGAAGATGGTCGTCCCATTGTCGTCTCGTTATCGCTTTTGGGTCAGTTGGAAACAACCCCTCTGCAATTGCAGGGGTAAAGTTGCGTACGTCGGACTCCCCCTACCCCGCTTCTTGCGGGAGCCTCTTTGAGGCAATGGGGTAATGATAATGATGATAATGACTTCTATTTTGCAAAAGGGTACGGCAACACGCTATAATTTGAGTAAATTTCACTATCAAAAAGTTTGGGTCTCGCACTCTTCACATTCAATTAAAAGTACGTCATTATCTTTTACCACATGTACCTTCTCAATAAAACCAACACTTGATAATCAAACAACAAATACTCGTCTGAAATCCATGTTGTTTGGACTCAAGTAGTAGTGTCGGACATGCAAGTACGAACAAAGATGGTTATAGGTCGGGTCGGGTTTCGGCCCGAGCCCACACAAAGCCCACATTGCATCAGGTCAGGCCGAAATTTTCAAAATGGGGGGCCAGGCCCACAGACCCTTGAGACCCTTGAGCCGAGCAGTCGTGTCCAAGACAAATTTTACTAAATTTAGCGTGCTTTGTCGTGTCATATCTTGTCATGCTTTTTCCAAAAAAATATTACGACTCGGGCCACGACCCACAACTGCGTGTCGGGTCGGGTCAAGCCTCATGTCGGATCGGGTCGAGCATCGAGCCGGCCCAAACCAACCACAGCCATCTTTAAGGCCAAGTGTCCCAAGAATGAGAAAATCTTCCATGATTTTAGCCTAAAATAAAGTGTCATAGTGGTCTATAACTCCATACCCATGTTGGAGTGATCGACACGGGTATTTAAGTAATATGAAGAGTCTTAGTAACATAGTCTAAAATTACTAGTACACCTGTCAAAAATCGAACCGAACCGACCTGACCCGAAAATATCGGGTCTTGAACAAAACTTTGTGACCTGTAACACAATAACCCGAACAACCTTAAAAAACTAGACCATACTTGTTTATAACCCGACCGATTGAAAATCGTTGTATTTATAGTGATAAATGAGATACAACATCTACACCAAGCAACAAAGAATCTTTATGTCGTTTGCCACTCAGGCTAAAGTGGTTCCTTCTGCCTTTTACCACTCAAGCTAGCATGCTATAGCCTTAAGGCACAACCGCACAATATCTACACTTCCAATATCTATCAACTTTAAATTTACATGCTCTGTCTTTGATATGTTTTGCTTTCTATCAAAGTAGTTCTAAATCTTTTTTTACTATCTATGTACATACTACTAAAGCAATAACTAAAGGGGCAATTTGAAGAATTTTATGAAGTTGTTTCACTCCAAAACTAAAACTACTTTTAAATTTTTAAAATATTAATCTTCTTATAATATAACACAGAAACCAATTTTGACAACATATAAAATGATTAGGATTTTAGGCAACCACTAACTATGCAATGTAATCCAAAAAAACTTTTAAAAAAAAGAGCATCCCCCATTCCCCGTCAATAATGGTACTTGAAATCCAAAGAAAAAAGTGATAGGAAATAAGTAAATAACAATTTGCTCTTTAATTACTTATTACTCCCTTTGTTGCTTTAAGTTGTTTTTTTCCGCGTAGCTTATGTACATATTTGAGCATCCACATCTTTTTCAAGATCCCACATACATAATTATGTTACTTCATTGCCAAAAACAACTTAAAGAAAAGAAAGGAGTATATTCTTTGAACAAGGAGAAATAAGAGATTCATTCCTAAATCAAAATTACTAATTAATTTTTGACATTTTCTATGTTATGCCCACTTTAAAATATCAATGCATTATCAAATAAATAAAAAGTAATTAGCATTAAATACTAACCATTCGGTATTACTTTAATATTTTAGTTTTTTGTTTTATACCTACTCCATTTCATTAAGTTTTTACATTTACTATTTTTACTGACTCCAATGCACTATTTGTTTTATACTAACTCTAGATTCATATGAGAAAAAAATTATAAAAGTTGATATTTTAAAAATACAAAACGAGATAACTCTAACAAGATCTCGAATGATAGTATTTTAATAAGGCAACTTTTATGTAAGACCGTCCTACCGAAAAGATCACTTTGATTGCTTAACAAATTGGTCCGATTGCTTAACTAAAAAGTTCTAGTGCTTAACTAAAAAGTTCTAGTGCTTAACTAATTAGTTTCATTGATTAACAAATTGGTTTCAGTGCTTAACTAATTAATTCTAGTGTTAACTTATTGATTACATTGCTTAACTTATATGACACCAATGTAATATTTTGTTTAAGACCGCCTTATATAAAAGTTCATCATTTTAATATAAAAGTTCATCATTTTAATATAAAAGTTTATCATTTTATATAAAAGTTTTTAAGTTAGTATTTTAAAAAATGTAAGGAAGGTATTAATTTTGAAATTCGAGTCATATTGAATCATGAACTAAAAAATAATTATACCTTCTAACAATAATGTTTATTTTGAAAACTAATTTCTTTGGTTTCTATATTTTCTTTTTAAAAAAATACAAAAGACAATAACAAACAAGCCCTAAGATAATAAATAACAAATCATTTGTTTCCAATAGACCCAAAAAAAATTAAGATTAACATGCAAAACAAGGAAATAGATTAAAACCAACCTTCAATATCAAGAATATTTAGAAAATCAATATAATAGATCTAGTAATTCACCTAAACTCAAGCAAATCTGTCCAGCAACAGATGCCCCAAGATCCAACTAACTGATTCACAAAATCAGCAACAAAAATCAGTGAACAGCAGCCTCAAGGCTCTCAAACACTGAAAAACAGATCTGATCCCTCAGATCAACAACAAAGGCTCAAAATTCTCACTGTTCTTGCACAATTGATGAAAACAGCAATCAAACCAATTCCTAATTTTTGTTGGGTTGTGGGATTGTTGAAAAATCTCAAAAAATAGAAGAAGAAAAAAATAAACACAATTTTGCAAAACCCTAGGAGAGAGAAAAAGTTTTTATACCAAAGATCAAACAAGTCACGTGACATGGAAGATTAAAGGAAACAAAGCACGTGACAGGATAATAACAGACTGTTTCCTTATCAATACAGCTGTTTTTCCTAAATTTACTCGAAATTATAAATCAATAAATATATCATTGATTAGCTCACCTTTGACGTTTTAATTTCGCAAGTTTCCGATCTGCAATTAATCATTCATCTGAATTTTTTTGGCGCTTCATTATTTTCGTTTTTTTTGAATTTGTTGTGCCCTCACTCCCTCTCAAAGACGGCGGCGCGCCGGCGGTGTTGAGGTGGAATTTGTACAATACCTAGAATTTGCGTAGTTCTCCGTCGTCACCGAATTGCTCAATTACAATGCGGGACACTCTTCAAGGCGGCTTAAATTCGTTTATTTTTTTCACAGAGATCAATTTAAGGTGGCGTGAGGTGGGAATTTGTTTAATTCCTATGATTTACCGATAACTGGTGGTGGATTCGTAGTTTCCGTCGTCGCCGAGTTGCTCAATTACAATGCGGGTTACTCTTCAAGGCAGCTTAAATTTGTTTCTGTTTCTTCACAGAGATCAAATTAAGATGCCAATGATTCTTTATTGATGTTCAGATACTTCAGATTCTCTTTCTAGGCTTTCCTAACAAAAGCTTTGTTGACGGAAATGCAGCGATTGGTAGTATCTTCCACGACCTCAATAGCACCACCACCTGTTGACTGATTGTGGTTGTTGCTAACTTGTTGATGGCCGAAACTGGTATTGCGGTGGAGAAGTAGTGGTTACTGTGGTTGTGATTGTGCGGTGGCCGGTGGGTCGGATTGGAGGGTAGAGAGGAAAGAGGAGGGTTAGGACTTAAGAGGGTGTGAAAGTCGGTATAATGGTATATCAACCTTTTGTTAAGGAAGACTGTACCAGAATAGAATATAATAAATGAAAACAAAAAGGGGGGAAGAAATTGGGAGTGAAAAAAGAAGCGGGAAGACAGAGAAAGAAAGGGAGGGAAAAGTGGAAATGAACTGAAAGACTGAAAAAGACTGTCATTCTTATGACTTAGGAAAAAGGCAAAGAGCAGCAGACTTGCCGGAAGTCCGCCATTAACGCCGCCAAGAAAAAACATAGATGTTGCCCATAAAAACTGGCCTGCTTTGCTAATGTTTAGCGACGAAGGAACCCTGAATTTGTCAATCGGCAAAGTAGTGGTGAGGAGGTGTTGGGGTCTTAATCAGCTTAGAATGAATCAAATATAACACGTGGTGTAGAGGTTTTAGGGTCTTAATCAGCTTAGAATGAATTCAGCATGTCATGGGGTGTATAGGTTTTAGGGTGTTATTCAGCTTAGAATGAACCAAACATAACGCGTGGTGTAGAGGTTTTAGGGTCTTAATCAGCTTAGAATGAATTCAACATGTCATGGGGTATATAGGCTTTAGGGTCTTAATCAGCTTAGAATGAATTCAATATGTCATGGGGTATATAGGCTTTAGGGTCTTAATCAACTTAGAATGAATCCAATATAATGCGTGGTGTAAAGGTTTTAGGGCCTTAATCATATTAGAATGAATCCACCATGTCATGGTGTTTAGGGTCTGAATCGCTTAGAATTTATCCAACATGACACCCTTTGTTTTCATGTGAATGAACTATAATGTCAATACAAACAGGAGAAGGCAACTCAAATATCGGACCTGTTAATTTGTTATATACATGTCTTCAATCTTAACCGTTAGGCCATGACATCGTCGGTAACTTGTATTCTTCGTAATACACCACAAATTTTTGGCATTTTCACTTGTTTTATGAGCACCCTTACAATGCTCCCACACGAATAAGAATTTGTCTATCGACAAAGTCGTGGTGTAGAGGTTTTAGGGCCTTAATCAGCTTATAGTGAATCCAACTTGACACCCTTTGTTATACATCTCGAGATTTTCTCTCTCTAACAAGTCACCCTTTGCTTTTCTTTCACACATAACGCCCTAATATGTCTTCTTTTCATCACCACTCACATCTTCATGTGAGCCTTCTCTTCCTTCACTTAACTCACTTCCACATACGAAACATTTTTTGAAATACCATATCTTATTTCATTCACCTTACCTACATTTCACATAGTGTATAATGTTTCACTCATTTCCAAATGAACTACTATTTGGGGTGTATACACAAATTTCAAGTCTACAAAACAAGAGAATCAAAATATGTGACAAAATATGATTTTATTCATTTTTCTATATTTGGGTTACAGTCTCTAATATTTTCTCTTCTGATTCGATATCCAATTAGAATTTCACTTGGCTCACAAACTGGTCTGATCTGTACTTGAATGAGGGTCGTCAGGGATTGATCTCGTCCAAGATTGTTGATGTAGAATGCAACGGCACGTCACTTTTGTACGCTTGTTGATCTTCTTCTACAGCCTGGAACGTATTTGATCTTATTCATAAGGGCCTCCGAACTTGATCTCGTCCAAAATTGATCTTCTAAAATGGAACGACAGTCCTTTTTGAATGCTTTTTGTTCTTCGAGAGAGAGAGAGAGAGTTTGATGTGACTTGATTGGCAAGGAGAATATTGAGAGTTTTAGGTTTGCCATTTGTTTTCTCCTCTCTTGAAAAACGAGGTAAAATACTCTATTTATAGAATGAGGAAGTTTTAGGGTTTTGATGTACATTGGGCTAAATTAATTTGTTCACTCAAATTAATCGTTTTTTAATTGATCGTCAAAAATATATATCGAGTCAGTATTTTGACTTTTGACCCGAACAATATCTAATGTGGCAGATTAACAAAATCTTCGTGCATATAGGGGTTCTAAGGCATAATCAGGAAGTCATAAGGTAGTTCAAGGCATAATCAAGGAAGTCACAAGGTATACTTTGGAGTTAAGCATGGAAACCTCAAGGGCGCAAGAAAGCAAAGGGCTGAGTTAAAATGGATGTGTCTCACGATATGCTTATATGATTGAGGTTAGGGGTGAGCACGGATATCCGATCCGAAATCAAATTTTGGATCGGATATCCGTATCCGAAATTTGTAAAAATTGATATCCCTATCCGATCCGAAAAATACGGATATCCGATATCCGAATATCTGAAATTTTTCGGATCAGATACCCCGAAGATCCGATATCCAACTTTTTAATTTATATTTTTTTTGGTAATAACTTCAGTGTCATGTACTGTAAATTGTAGAATTCGTCATTCATCCATCTATTTACTGTACTCCGTATCTAATTTGTAGCAAACAATTAGGTACTCCCACTACCACTTAAAAAAAAAGCAACACATTTAATTAATTAAAGTGTATAATTTGACCAACTTATAATGTCTCTTGAGTTTTTGTTTCATTTTTAAACTGGCCAAGAATAACCAGGGAGGATGAGAGAAAAATCAATTAATTGAAGAATATAATGAAAACTCCAACCAGCAAGAAGAAGACCCGCAACGTAGTCAAGGTTGGATCAAGAGAAAATCATGATCTAAAAGAGAAATTATATCCTTGGTGAGAGAAAACACCCAAATTCGAAGTTAATCGCGTGGAGAAAGAAAGCTACGAGCGGCGGTGACTCGTGAGTTAAGGAATCCGGTGAGGCGGTGATAGTGGAGGGATCCGACGTAACTGTGAAGGGATGTGTAACTGTGAGAAGAGGAGAGAGAGAGAGGGATAGACGACTGTGAATTTAATAATTTGAGTGATAGTGTTATGTGAAATATTTAATATGTGAGGGAGTTTAGGGTTTGATTTTAGTAAAATAATATAGAAAATCAAATATGTGGTTTTGTTTCGGATCGGATATCCGATCCGAAATCAATTTCTAATCGGATATCCAAAAAAATCGAATCGGATTCGGATCGGGTATTCGGATTTTCGGATATTCATATAGTTTTGCTCAGCCCTGATTGAGGTGATTCAAAGTGGAGGCCATTTGGCTCAATAGCTTTCCAACGCATGATAATAAGCTCGTTTTGGATGAGAAACATGGGAGTTGCGACTATTTTACGAGAAGTTGTCCTAACACAAGGTCAGTTTGGTCGATAAGTTTGGTTAAACTAATTGTTGGTCGTCTGAGCTCTCCGGCGAGTTTTTTAGATCTAAAGTCATAAGACAGAGAAAACGAAGGAGAAATATTGGCAAGATATGCGGATATAACTGAAGAGGATGAACATGTTTTTCTGGGTTTATGATTTTGACTGATTATTAGATGTAGCCATTAATGTGTTACGCCAACTCAAACATGGGCAAAGAAGAAATTGGCAAGTGAAGAGGGTAATTAAACTGTAAAAGTGTAAATGCAATATGTAAGGTTAAAACAGTAAAAACACTACTCTTAAGAGAAATCTAGTTATTATTTTTATATAAAGATTTGATGTGTGGTGATAGAGCTGGCAAAAGATGACATGACACGATAACACGACACGAACCGGACACGAAAAAAGCGGGTTAGTGTTGAGGGTTTTCGACACGTTTAGTTAAACGGGTCAACACGACACGACACGATAATTAAATGGGTCGGGTTAGTGTTGAAAATTCCAACACGAACATGACACGAGATAACCCGCTTAATTAAGTGGGTCGTGTCGTGTCAGACCCGTTTACCCGTTGACCCGTTTAAAATAAGAAAAAAACGTATCACATATAGGCTCTAACTTGAGTTACTTGACCAAGGCCCAATAGACTCACAACCCAAAGCAAAAACCCTAAAAAAAACTTCTCAAGTTGTCAGCCGACATATATATAAATCAAATGGAACTCGACATATAAACATAGTTCTTACTCTCTCTATCCCGTCGGCTACTCTTATCTCTCTCATCTTTCTTCCAATTTTGTTCTTAAGTTCACTTTAAGTTCACTTTGTTTTTGCTAATTCATAAAAAGTATACGAAGTACTTCTCCTTTGCTTCTTGTTTGTAGATTTGTTTCCTCAAATATGCTCTCCTTTTCTCTTCTTTCTTTAAGGTAATGTTATTTTTGTTTGTTTGATTTACTTTATTCATTGGTTTAATTAGTTTGATGAAGATAAGATCTGATTATTTTCATAATTAGAGAACCCATATCCTTTTATTTAATCCATTCAATTTTCATTCATTCTTTGTGTAATTTTATTAATTTTGCATATTTTCATCTTCTCAGGTAGTCTATTTTGTAAGAGGGTGTTGAGTGCTTCATGGTTGGATGATGTTGGAACGTTTGGAAGAACATGAAGATTTTTACAAAACTTAAAAGTCACTCTAGTAATTATTTGTAACCTAAGGTTTTTGAACTATTATTATTTGGTTTCTAACATATAGAATCCGATTGATTTAGGAAAAACGATATTTTGTTGTTCATTAATTGATTTAATGAATTTATTAATGGTTATTGAGTTAGTATTTCTCTCAATTTCTTTAACTTGGTTGAAAAAAGATGACACGAACACGACCCGATTAACTAAACGGGTTAGGCGTGTTAGGTTCGTGTTACCCGTTTAATAAATAGGTCGTGTTCGTGTTTGGCGTTTCTGACCCGTTTATCAAACGGGTCGTGTTTGTGTTTAGGGTCTCCAACCCGTTTATAAGTTGACACGGAAACGAACACGACACGACCCGTTTGCCAGGTCTAGGTGGTGATGTCATTCCACTGTTCCAATCTTGTAGTTCTTGCTTTTGTGAGGGTTAAGGGTTAGTTAATAGCAAATTAGTTGATGCACACATGTTCCACTTTTCCCATCAACTACAACCCTACCTCCCTTGGAAATGTCCCAATAACCACCACTGGTCACAACCTTGCAATCCTCATTGTCGAGTTAACCAACAAATATTAAGGTTCTTTTTCAATATTGGGATTTGGGACATACTTACATCTATCAACTCCGACAAGCTATTGTTCATGAGTTTTACACTCACATAACCACTTCCCATGAATTTGACATGACTCCATTAGCAAGGTCAGCATTCCAAAGCTTGATATAATCAAAACTAAAAAACAACGCTTTACATAGAGTGGAATAAAATGAAGACCCGAAATCAAGCACTCAACACTCCATGGATAAATCCAATCTTACATATAAATCATTGTCATACACCGCCACCGAGTTCGTTGAAGAATCGTTGTCTTCACCATGGACCTTGCCCTTTCCCATCTTTTTAGGCAATTCACTATCATATGCCCCTTCTCGCAGCATCTTAACATATAATATTAGTACCAATTCGATTTTCCAAGGCCTTAACTCTTCGATCTCTCATTATGACTAGCCCTATCACCTTGTTATACTCCCTTGTCCCTACTCTCAACGCATAAGCGACACTGGATAATTCCCAAAATACATTTTTTCTAAGTGCTCTCACTTGAGATAAAATCTTGCACATTGTCTTTTCTTAGTCCATATTTCCCAAATAATGTTTAATGGTGGCCACCACCACCTTTTTCCCATAATGTAGGCAGTGACAGCAAAATAATTTAGCTATCGTTGTTAATTCCAACCATAAAATTCAAGACTTTACGTTTTATAACTCCCAATTAAATCCGTAACCAAATAATTCAAATTAGAATTTCCAAACACAAAATTTGAAATTTTAACAGCATAGATTCAAGAGTTGGACTTGTCAACCACAAATAACAAATTATATCACACAATTGAACCCTACATCTACACCAAACAACCCTGGATCCGGTACCAATTTACGAGGAAATAAAATGCACTAACTATTTTGTGATTAACTAGTGGTTAACAATAACGAAGAAATTAAGAAAGCAATTAACCAAGCATAAAAAGGAGACAAAGAAATTTATCGTGGAAACTCGAATGTCAAGAAAAAAAGAACTCACCAATCCACTAATAGTGGTGGTGAAGATTTACAAAGATATTTCTAAGCTTTACCAGTCCAACCCTAAGTGTACGAACTATTCAGTATGTTCCCCCCCCCCCTTTAAAAAGACATGTATTGTATTAAGAACAAGACATACACTGAGTATATATAGTATAAGGTAACCAAGGAAATCAAACAAATAGAAATATGCCTTAATTTTCAATAAACGTGTAGAGGAAAATGGGGGTTGTTGTCGGCATGTCGCACAGTCATGCGTGCACAACTACGGGCACATGCGGGTGCAACCCAATAGCATGTGGTGCACATCTTATACAATACGGGGGAGCAACATGCCCTCATTCCTTCTCCAAGAACTTGCGTAATTTTAATCCTTATTTTGACTTGATTTTCAATTCATTTTTTTTTAAAAAAATATTTACAAATACGGTTAAAGCGGTAAAAAATACCAGAGTAGCGGTTTATGGTGTCTGGATAATCGTAGTAGAAACACGGCTAATCGTTCAAACGTTACGGTTATGCCGAGACCTATCCTAGACCGACCCGAGCCCGATCCGGTCTGAAGAAAAAAGTTCGATCCAAATGCGAGAATAAAATACCAAAATTCGAGTCCGATTAAAAAACTCTAGTCCGAATGGAGTTGGATCGGATATGGATCCTGCTTCAAATACGATGGATATAACCCAAATCCGAGTTCGACTCATCAAATGAAAAAATATCATATTTATTAGGTATTGTAGTACATTTTAATGGGGTATAAAATTAAAGGAAGCAAACCCCTAATTTTTACCCCGTTTCAGCCGCTCTCCACTGCCTCTCCTCTACTCTATCCCTTCTTTTTCTCTCTCCTCTGAGAAATTATAAGGGCTATAATACTATGGAGTTATCAAATTTATATGTTTGGTGAAGCTCTTCAAAGAAAATCGATCTACAAATGGTTTTCTTCAGTTGCAAATTTCATCTAGAGGAAAATTGCACCAACAACCAGATTAGTATGTTACGGATCTGTTAGTCTCAAGGATTGACCATGTTATTTGTATTGGGTCCTTGCTCCATTTTTCATATGTTACTCTTTGCTCCATTTTTCTTCCATGATTTTAATTACGGGTCCTTAAGTATTTGTAGTGGGACATTGAGTTAATGTATGTTATATGGTTTATATTACGTATTAGATCAACTTACTTAATTATTGTTAATATATCACATTTTTCATTTTTAAATATATTTAGTATTTAGTTTAAGTATTTGCCTAGGGAGTACTGTAAACATTCAAAATTTTAGATGAAATAGGAAAAATAATATATGGTATGGACTCATACTCGAATCAATCGGATTTGAACATGGACTTGGATAGTTGGATGTCGAGATAGTCGGTCGGGTATGGATTCAAATTTCACCTATTCGGAGTCGGATTCAGATTCAGAGTCGGATTTGGATCTTGACGGATCCTATCTGAATCCAATCCATTGCCATCCTTAGTTACGGTTCATGAAAACGTTGAACCAAAACTTTTGGTTACTGAACCAATACGAGTTTCAAAATAGTTAACCACCCACAAACACACAATAGAGGAATTTAGGGTAATATCGAAGCCCCAAAGGGCGAACATCATGTTAAAATATTTGAGCGAAAAAAATTAGGTCGACATGAAAAGGAAAATGATCACCGATCGACCCTTTATTTACCTGGGAAGTTTGTTCTGTCTCCAAACCATTAAGTTAAAATAATGTCTTCATATCATTTATGCACGTGATGCTTGTCGAGGTTTCATATAATAACTAGTGTGTGGCCCGGGCGTTGCACTGGATTTTGACTTTTATCC
The DNA here is from genome assembly GCF_020520425.1 of Spinacia oleracea. NCBI lineage: Eukaryota > Viridiplantae > Streptophyta > Magnoliopsida > Caryophyllales > Amaranthaceae > Spinacia > Spinacia oleracea. Next base: position 6,679,244 of record NC_079491.1, read on the forward strand.
GTGTTTATTTTTTTGTAAACATGTGCCCATATAGATGGTGTCGACGTGTCGTCATCTGATTAAGGGGGTAACACAAGATTAGTTGTCGATCAACAACATTCTTAATCTGAAACCCCATATCCAAAAACTAAAACAAAGCCGTATCATTTTCTTCATATTAGTGAATTGATTAAATACTCAAGCTCCGTCAATGTTTCCCCTCTTAGTCATTATTACACTCTATTACTTCGTTTTTTTGTGTGGCTTAATCTAGGAAAGTAATAACCATACGTTTATAATAAGTAAGTATTCCTTCATTTTCTTGCATTCACATCTATTTAATTTATTATTTATTGTACAAAGAATACATATGTTTGTACGGAAAGATATCAAATAAGTTGTAGTTGGTTAAGATGGTAGGAAATGTAACTTTTAACAAAGAGGTTTGGTGTTCGATCCTTGCTACATGGTTTTTGGTTGTCAATGACATGTCATGATGCCAATTAGTGGTGATGTGGCGTAATAAGAAGGGATATACATGACACGTATACGTTCTTAAGAAATCGCCTTTTAATATATTAGTATTAGTATAGATTACACCCTATAAAATGATGGGAAAAAATGGTAATATATATATTAATCCAACATTTGGTTGATTGTCTTTTACTAAGCCCACCTACGACATATTTTTTAATAATCCCACATTTATTACCCAAAGACTTTTATTTGGTCATAAACTTGTTGTAAGCGGTAATATGTCCCTACATGGTAGTACTCTCTCTCTCTCTCTCTCTCTCTTCGCCCTTGATATATTCAGTCATCATCATCAATTCATCACCATCCCGTTGACTTTTTCACCGGTTATCGATCACTTAAGCCCAATAAAAGTCATTGGGTAGTAAAGACATAATTATTGAACAAACTGGGTTTCTCTGATATTCAGGTTGCAGATATAAAGGCATATAATGATATGAGTGCAACTCAGAATGCTATGCATTTGAATCCATCAGATTTGGCACTTGCAGACTATCAATGAGTACAAGCTAAAACATCAGGCCTATTTGGATTTTCTGAGGCAAAAAGAAAAGTTAGATTGGATCAAGGCAGGTGATGAAAATATTGCACTTTTTCACCAGAGTATTAGACAGAGGAGTGCTTTGAACCAGATTTATAGTATACATGATATGCATGGGGTTTGGAAAGAGGATTTTGTTGAGGTGTCTAAGGCTTTTCTGGAGTATTATACTTCTTTGTTGGGCAAAACTTAGTGCAATAGAAAGGTGGTTCTCAGTCATGTTGTTCAGTTAGGACCTCTCATCAATGATCACCATAGAGGAATTCTGAATGCTACTTACACTGCTGATGAAGTGAAGAAGGCATTTTTCTCTATTCCTGGGGTTAAAGCTCCAGGTCCTTATGGTTTTGGTGCTTATTTCTTCAAGGATTCTTGGAGTATAGTAGGTGATGAAATGATTTATGCTATTTTAGATGTGTTGCAGCAAGGGAAGCTTTTGAAGGAGCTAAATCATACAGTGATCACTCTCATTCCTAAGACTAAGTGTCCTAATAATGTGAGTGATTTTCGTCCTATTTCATGTTGTAACACTCTTTATAAGTGTGTTACTAAGATTCTTTGTGGTAGACTTAGTCAAATTTTACCTGATTTGATCATGGGAAATCAGGGTGGTTTTGTGCATGGAAGGCATATAGTGCATAACATCATGGTGGTGCAGGACTTAGTGAAACACTATGGTAGGAAAGATGTCAAGTCTAGTTGCTTAGTGAAGATAGACTTACAAAAAGCATATGATACTGTGGATTGGAATTTCTTACAGGAAATGTTGGAGCAGTTAGGCTTCCCTGAGAATTTTGTGCACATTGTGATGGAGTGTGTCACTACTCCTATGTTTTCATTGATGATAAATGGCTCTACGTAGGGTTTCTTCAAGTCCTAAAGAGGTCTAAGACAAGGAGATCCCATGTCTCCCTTGCTCTTTGTCATTTGCATGGAGTATTTGTCTAGAATTCTGCATAGTATGAGCATGCTGCCTTTGTTTCAGTATCATCCAAGGTGTAAACCTGTCAAGCTCACTCATCTCTGCTTTGCAGATGATCTGATTTTTTGTTGTAAAGGAGAGTTTGCTTCTCTATTTGATGCTGCAAGCTTTTAAGCTTTTTTCTGATACTTCTGGTCTCCATGCTAACAAGAAGAAATCATCTATTTATTGTTATGGTATGGCGGAAACTGATGTGAAAATAGTGGAGTTAGTGTCTGGTTTTACTAGGAGTCAGTTGCCTTTCAAATACCTGGGAGTTCCTATATGCTCCAAGAAGATCACTACAGCTCAATGTGATAGGTTGGTTGATAAAATGGTTGCAAGAAAAAAAATCTGGAGTTCCAGAAATCTCTCATACACAACTAGAATGCAGTTGATCAACTCAGTCTTACTTATTTTTCACATGTATTGGGCTAAAATATATGTGCTCCCCAAGAAAGTGTTACATGATATTAATAAGATTTGCAGAGAATTTCTTTGGAGTGGGAAGGCTTATATCACTAAGCCAAGTAATATCTCTTGGGAGAACTCCTGCTGTAACAAGAAAGAAGGTGGGTTAGGTTCTAGGGATGTCATTAAAGGGAACACTGCAGTGATGGGGAAATGTGTGTGGGTTGTAGCTTCCAAACAAGACAATGTTTATATTAAATGGGTGAATGTTGTGTATATTAAAGATGGGGTATGGTGGGATTACCAGCCAAGTGCTTCTGCCAGCTGGTATTGGAGGAAGGTTTGTGAAATTAAAGAGAGTTTGAAACATTATTACTCACATGATGAGTTCAGTGCTATCTCTCAGTATTCAGTTAAAGCAGTGTATGAAAAGATTGTTGGTGCTAGACCTCTGGTCAACTGGGATAGATTAGTCTGGAACGGGTTGAACATTCTTAGACATAGATTTATTTGTTGGATGGCTGTCCAATCAAGGCTTCAAACAACAACAAAACTTGCCAAAATTGGAGTCAGTGTTTCTTATTTGTGTTTACGGTGTGGCAGCAGGATGAGGATCATAATTAAACATATGTTCTTTTCTTGTTCTTATAGTCATCATTGCATATAAGGTATTAAAAATTGGTTAGGTTTTTTTGGTGCATCCTATGATCTACAACAGATTATTAGAGGAATTGGCTATAACAGACAGTCTCAGTTCAGGAAGCAAGTGTGGTATGCAGGTTTAGCAGCAGCAGTTTATGTTGTTTGGCAATGCAGGAATGGTAGTTTTTGGGACAAATCTGTTCCTACAGTTCAACATTTTGTTAATAGTATTAAGCAAATTGTAAAAGATAGAATCAAGGTAGTTATGCCTAAGAAGGTTAGTAGGAGAGATTGTAATTGGTTTTTGGCTCTTTGAGCAAGGTTAGTTGTGTTTGCTTGCTTCTTGGTGGTAGGGTCCAACCTAGTTGGTTTTTATCTCTTTGAGTTAAGCTTAGGTTGTATTTCTGGTTTTGAGCTTTAATATTATCCTTATTTGCCTAGCAAAAAAAAAAAAAAAACAGAATTATTAAAAAATATGTCATGGGCGTGCTTAATAAAAGAAAATCGGCCAAAGGTTGGATTAATATTATAAAAAATTTCCAAAATGATGTGGTCGTAAAGAAATTTCATGCTTCTAAATTATCAAATTCAAATTATTTGGATCTGAGTGAAACTTGCAAGTTTATTTATACTCCCCCATCTTACATGTAGTGGCGGAGCCATGATTTGTCAGATGATGTATCACCGTTATCTCCTGAATGTACCCGACATATCCATGCACTAAAATTGGTAGGATGGACAATTTGATATACCATATTTCAAAAGCTCAATGTATCCCTTAAATTTTTTTAAATAAAATGCAAGGCCATACCTTTAACTTAGTTACAAACAGCAACTACATTAAATATGCAACGCATTTTTTTTTAAAAAAAAACAATTAAATTGCTTATTTTTAGTTTTGCGGCACAAATATAATCCTATTTAAAGTCACAAATATAATTTTTGATCTTAGAAGAGAGTACTCCTACCTTACAACGACCAAAAAAATTATAATCCTAATATACAATTTTAATTTTTGAATTGATATCATAACAAAAATTAAACAAGGAGAAACGGGAAAAGTTTAAAGAAAATAAAGCAAAGTCTTACCAAAATTTGAATGTAATAAAGAATTCTAAAATAAAAACAAGGTATTAGGGAATTGAACCCATAAATAAATACTCCGTAGGAAATGAGGAAAATAAAAGGCTATAAAGTGCATACATAGGGTTCGAACCTGGGAATATGGCAAAATCTACAAACACTTCAACCACTGAACTAAGGAGGCAACATATATATGCTCTACTGGACACGCTTATTTCTTATAACAAAGATTTTCTTCTACGAATTTCTCTTTTTTTGTTTCCTTTTCCCGGAATGGTGTGTCACTTGACACACCATGCCCGAGCCTAGCTCCACCACTGCTTACATGCTCAATTTTAACTAAAGAACTCTCACGAAATTTAATCAAACAAAGCAAGTAAAATGAGACGTAGTGAGAATTTATGTTAGACTATTAGGTGGAGACCAAACTTTTCAAGATTTGTCTTATAGAATAATGATACATTTAGATAATGGTTGATAAGGGTTATCCAAGTACAAGTTTTAACTACTTAAAAGAGTAATAAGGACAGGTGATTACCGAATCTAGATAAGAGTTTGTTTAAAGTAGTTTCAGATAAATCAAAATAATGATAGTCAGGTAAACATAATGAACCCTTAAATTGGTGTGAGGAGGGAATAAGTTGTTGGTCCAACTTTGAGTCTTTAATTAAGCACATAGTTATATATTCAACTTCAAGTGTAAGTTTAGTGATTTCACACACATTTTGTATTTTTTGATAGTCATAGGTCAAGAACAATCATATAGTCAAAATATGCCATACACACTTTACATAAATATATGGAGTATGAAGTATAAAATTGTGGTAACCTTCTTTTCCCGTAATTTGATGATACATTGGTTCTATAATTGTGAAACCTTTTTTTAAAGGGTTGATACTTGTGAAACATAATTGAAGGCAGGTAAGGCCCAAAAGGCGTAGAGTAAGCCAAAGGAAAGTCATAGAATGGTGTGAGGTGAGATAGAGGAAAAAAAGAACAACTAAATATTAAGAGAGATGAACTATGGAGAAAAACAAAGGTGATCGGGTCATGCTCACGACCAAAACAACAACTTTGGCATACACTTCCAGCCAGCCACGTATAATTGTTGTTGGAGTAAAAAAACAAATTTGCTGACACATTAAGACTTCTCCCATAAATGATTGATATCAATGACTATAATGTCAAAAAAATCAATGGATGTAAGTCTATAACTCGTTTGTTTATTTGAAAAATATTAAAGTTAGAAAAATATAAAATGGTACTTCGTATCCTAACACTTTAAAACATACAAACTTGTAGTTACTATTGCAGCAATAGTGTGCTGCCTATTTTGCCCCCACTCATATCCATATATTACTCATTTGCCCTTCTTTCTAGATTGTGCCACGTGTACCCACTTCTCCATCTTCAATGCTTCCCTTCCTCTCTTTTTCATAGTTTCTAAATGCAGAAATTATTTTCTTTGTGCAAAATTGAAAAGGTCATAAATACCCTTATATATCCTTGCTAAAAAAAATTAAAAATACCATCATTATCTTCCGTAGTTCCATCGTCATCCATTGATACTCTTCTTTCACTGGAAACACACCATTTTCATGAAAAAACAAAGTCTTCAACCTTCATCCAACCTTAGTTTTTCAATTTATAATGCATAGTAGTATTTCGATGTATACAATTTTTTGTGTTGAACCTAGCTAATATGTTCAACAAATAACAATTCCGTAAGATAAGGTTCTTCGTCAATGGCAGCGACGCCAACGGCAAGTCGGCAACATCAAAAGTAGCGTACAATCACAATTACCACATAAAACATCCTCTTTAACTTCATGAGATCGAAATATAAACAAATGGTGTAATCTTCAAAGTCTTGCCTTAGGCTTCAGTTACCAATGGCCATGACTGAAGAATTAATTTATCTACATGCAAAAAATGAATTGTATAAAATTGAATAGTGGAATGTCATGTGAAGAAGGTGCCATTAACAAGTCTAGATGGTTCTCTCCTACTCTGGTATTGCGGTTAGAAATACAAAGCTCGCAATTATTTTGTTACGGGCTTACAGCTTTCTTTGGGTAATTTGGTCATTTATTGTTCTGCATTAAGAAATCAATTTCTGCATTTAGCAACACTCCTCTTTTTTTCTGTAGGGTTTCCCCCTTCCCTCCTCTCCATTCTGGTGCTTCCGTTTTTTTATCTTCCCTTCCCAGTTTCTGCTGAGTTTCGCCGATCAAAGCCAAAATGTCGAGAGCAGCCTCAGAGATTTTCCTTTTCTCATATGCAGGAGTTTATCGGAGCCATGCCTATTTTCTCCAAGGAGCTTCTCGCCGGTGGAGTTTCCGGCGGCATCGCTAAAACTGACGTAGCCCCTCTTGAACGAATCAAGATTCTTTTTTAGGTGATTTTTTGATCTTGAAATATTTGTTCTATTCAATTTCATATTTGAATTCGATTTTTTTTTTCTTGGATAAATTTGGTGTTTAGATTGTCTATTGTGTTTAATTTGAAGTTTGGTTAAGCCATTTCTTGCTTGATCAATTAATTTTTTGATTATAGTCAAGCGGGTTAGATTTGGATTGTTGCAATTAGTTGGTTTTTCCTGTCTGTTAGCTAGAGTGTCAGGGAATTAATAGTTGAGTTGAAATTAACAATTCGAATGAGTTTCATGGAGTGTGGAATAGTCTGGTTTTTATTGTGAATTTTAATGATAATTTGTCTGCGTTGTTTAAGTTGTTCTTTTTTTTCTTTTTTTTTGACAGCCACACAAACAAAAGTTAAATTATCATCCCTTTTCTCACCTTAGTGGCAGTTGTTTAAGTTGATGATGAACTTTTCTGGCTTTTTGTGTTTTTAATATGATGATGATGATTTTCTTTGTTTATTTATTTAGTTTACAGTTTTAGATTTTCAACTGGGTATTGTAATTCTTGTTGGAGTGATCGTTCCCCTTTCATCATTGTTGAATTTGTGGATAAGTTTGGTTTGAAAGTTGGGAACTTTAGTTGTTAGTTGTTGGATTGAGTTTTAGTTAGGTTTTCGTTGTTTGGATATCAAATTCAATTGAACTTGACCGTAATGGCCTCCATTGTATATTTGGTTGAAATAGTTTAAATAGGGCATATTCAAAATTTGTTTGTTTTTAGTGCCAGATTTTCCCTATGTTCTCCCTAATTTTCCCGTATTTGTATTAATATGAAGTTCTGAAATGTCGAAAGTTGCTACTGGCGGATACGATAGAATAAGTCTGGCATAATGATATTCATGATTGCATTTAAAATCTTACATAGAAAGATGAAGATATGTGCTATCTTATTTCCTTAATAGGATCCACTTGTTATGTTTCTACATATACTCAGTCTATCTACCTGCTGGTTAGATAAAAGTTATGTTCACTTTTGATCTCTTTGAAGGCTGTTAGTTTTCAACGCGCGGATGGTGCAGGGGCCTGCACGTAGATCTACGTGCACCTGCACCAAAACGCAAAAACATTAAAAGAAAACGAAAAAGAACATAACAAACTAAACAGAAAGAACATAATAAAGTAAACGAAAAGAACATTAACTAAAACCTGAAAAGAACACTAATGCTAAAAAACTAAAGAAAATATACAAAAATGAAAATAACATATTCTCTCTCCTGATAAACTATAAAAAGAACAATTATTTTTCAAAAAGAACATCGTGTGAAAAATACAACAGAAAAACAAAAAAAAAAATATTATCGATAATGTTATTAAATATTAAAAAACATAAATAAGTTAAAAAGAACACAAAATAATTAAAAAAAAAAAACAACAACTTTTTTACAAAACAGAAGAAAAAAGAACAAAACACATGGAAAAGAACAACATTTTCTTTTTCCTTATCAAACAAAAGAACAGAATGAAAGGGACGAAAAGAACAACAAATCTATGTTCTTTTATTAGTTGTATTTGTTCTTTTCAAACCACTTAGTGTTCTAATTAAAAAGACGAAAACGACGATATTTTGATGCACTTAAAACTAGATCTAGTATTTTTATTTAAATGTATTTTTGTTCTTATCCCACGCATCAGAACTATGTTCTTTTATTAAGTGTTATTTGTTCTATTCAAACGATTTTATGTTCTAATTAAAAAGACGAAACGAAGATTTTTTGATGCACTTAAAACTAAATCTATATTTTTTAAAAAAGTTTTTTTGTTCTTTTACCACAAATCGGACTATGTTCTTTTTTAAGTGTTATTTGTTCTTTTCAAACCATTATATGTTCTTTTTTAACAATCTATGTACGTTGATATAAAAGAACAAACTATGTTGATTTAAAAGAACAAACTATGTTGATGACACAGTAAAAGTAAAGTTGTGAAAAGAACATAACAACTTGAAAAAGAACATTAGAGGAAAGAACAAGGAAACGTACCTTAATCACTTGATCAACATGTATCAGGAACATCAATATCTTTTAATAAATCTTAAAAAACTGATCTCAATCCTCGGAAAATATCACGCTCTCCAGAGATTCTCTTGCTTCGAAAACTAACCAAATTGAACTAGTGTTTTTTCTTAATTCACTCATTTTCAACAAACAAGAAACATTCAGAAGGAATTTTAGAGAGAGAATAAGGAGAAAATGTTTTTTTTACTCTATCACTCACCATCTAACTCTTTCTCTTTCAAAAAATCTCTCTTATGTTGAGAGAATATAATATAAATCATCTTCTCTTTCTCTTTCTAAAATGTATTTATAAAATGACTAATGGTTATGACTCATAAGTACAATTATTATATATATAGTTGCTGAAAAATAGAAAATGAACAAATAGGAAGTAGAATCAAATAATTGAAGAACAAAGAAGGAGAAAGGAAAAATTGTTAAAGAGTGCATAATGAGAACTGTGCACGTGTTTTTATTTTGTTATTTTAACAGAGTATTATAAAAAGAACAAATGAAAAGACTAAAAGAACAAATATAGAGACTGAAAGGAACAAGTCAAGTACTTTGTCCCACAATAACATATGATTCGGAATCATCATTTTCATCATTCTGTTATGAATTATCAAGCACATAATTCTTAATATCTTAAAAAAATAATAGGTTAACATGTATAAAAACAAGAAAAAGAACGCAATCAAAGAAACAAAGGATAAATAAAAAGTAACAAGAAAAATAACACAATAAAATAAAAAGAACAAGTTATGAAACGCAAATAAAATTGAAAACAATAAAAAAGAAGGACACAGTAAAATAAAAGAACAAATTATGAAACGCAAATGGTCTATTTTTCTACTATAATGAAACTGTTCTTTTAATACGAGCATAATGAAACTGTTCTTTTAATACGAACATATGTTCCTTTAATAGGTAAAAATGTTCTTTTCTGGGAAAAAAAACGTAATTACGTAATCAAAATCTTCAAAATCAACGATTTCAACAAAATCAGCGTGTTATTACATAATTTGATTCATTAAAATCATCAAATTCATCAAAACACGATTATTGCACAATCAAAATCATCAACATAGTCAAAATCATCAAAAACACAATTATTACAAAATCAAAATCATCAAAACATACCATTTATTATTACAAAATTGAAAAATTACCTCCCAAAATCAGATTACCAGCTGCAGAATTCAGGTTTGAAGAAGAAAAATCAATTTAATTTGATGTTGAAGCAGAAAAATCAACGAATTTTTGGGGATTTTCATTACTTTCTCTCTCTAAAACCCATTTAAGAAAACCTAGTTCACACTTTCTCTCTCCTCTTCATAGTTTGAATTCAAAATATAAAACCCAGAAGAATATATATCGCAAAAATAACAACGAATCAAATAAAAACGCGATAAACATAGCTGAAAAGAACAGAGCCTTTAATGTTCTTTTGTTTAGGGGAATTGTTCTTTTGTTCAAGGGCATTGTTCTTTTTTCTGGGAATTTAATAAAAACGCGCGTTTTATGTTTAATGTTGGTCGTTTTGATCCCGGTGCACCTAGAGTTACGTGCACACGCCTGTACCATCCAATTTGCGGTTAGTTTTGGCTGTTTTGATCCCCCGATGTCTTTTGTTGGTTCCTACTGTTGTCTCGTTTTATTGGTGTATTATGATGAACTATGGATGGTAGTGAGTACTCTGACAGATTGGGGTAAAAGTTATCGTCGGTGACAGGTTCTATATAACATCTCTAGGAGTCTAAGCATAATACAAGTCTCTGAGCTAAAACTATTCATACCTTTTCTTTAGGTTCTGGCATGTTTCCTTGGGTTTGTAGATAGCCTTCTGATAGAGCTTTATGTGGTTAAATATGCTATCCCTAGACCAGTAATCATTAATTAACACTGTCATAATAGCTCTATAGGTGATTTGTTTTACCTCATTGGTTGATCTGTAGAGCTCCCAAACTTTGATCCCGTTTTAACTAATAAGCCGAGTGACTGAAAGATTGCCTCTTTTCTCCCTCATTAGTTGAATCTACAAGCTGAATAATGTTTATGATGGTATGATTTGCTTTGCATTGTAAGCCAATTGATTTTGATACAACTGATTCACTTCTTATTTCTTGACAATAAATTATTTTGCTTGTGGTCTCTCCCTCTCTTTTTCTCCTCATCACACATGCACTTTTTCCATTTATCTCTATATCTCTCCTCGACACATGGGTGTGAATAGAGAAAAAGATTGAGGAAAAAAAAGGGAGGGATCGCTGACCATATGTTTTGGTCTCCAAACCTCTCCCCCTCGATCTCTAACACAGTAACATGTTAATAATTTATTAAGGTAGATGTGTAACACGGTCAAGAAAGTATGGCGGGATATAGGCTATAGGTAAAGACGTGAGAAATAGTGGAGTAGCCAACAATAGCTGGTAACCACCTATGGCCTCAGTGCTTCTCATGTCCTTTAGAATGGTGGTGGAGCAAGTGATCTAATTTTCTTGTAAATCTGAAGTTTCAGCAGTGAATTATGATTTATTGCACCCATTTTAAAAGTTCCTATAGCTGTTGTGCATAGTCTATGAAGCTGTATCATAGTGATATCGGACATCTACTAATCTACTATCACATATCCAGTTCCGTTAGCTCCGTGTGATTCATCTTACTGTTAGCTTTACGACCCTTATTAGTTATAACATTTCCTCGTGTTATATATATATAATTCCTGCCCAGCTTGTACATTACTTCTCTAACCAAAAAAGGCTGCTTTAATATCTGCTGCAGAAAGATGATAAAGTATTGAGAAGTTCAGTAAACGAACCGTGAAGGTGAGTCTCTTTCATTGTTTGAAGATTGAGCTTGGAAAAGCTGTATATATATTTTTGCAGAATTGAAGGGATCAAATTGCATGTCTTTTTGGTTTATTTTTAAAGGAAGTTATAAATAAATCAGCAGTGTTTGGATCATGTTCTTTTTTGGTTTTGGGTGGTTCAGTAAGCTGCCAAAATTTCATTGTGTCAAGACTTTTCCCAGGATTACTGGAAAATACATAGATAGTAATCTGAAGTGCTTAACAAGGTTTTGCCCCATGTTAGTTGGTTTTGTTGGTTTCCGTCTCCTCTAACTGTACGAATTTTAAATGTCTGCATTAGATAATTGAAATAATATGAGGTGTCATTTTGACTGTAATATTGATGTGATCCTTCATGTCGGCCTTTGGTAGAAAAGATTTTGAGCAACTGATCAACCAGAACAAGTCATAAGATTAAGACATATATACCGTGCCTTATTGACAGTTCATAGTTATTAACTTATTACGAAGTATATCATAAGAATTGACTCTAAACTGTAGTTTCTACTCACTCTACTGGCTGGAGTGGTTGAATAGCTTTTTACATCCAACTATTTTTCATCTCGCTTCATCTTTTTCTAAACATTACTATCTTATTGCCATATTTTTCATCAATTTGCATTGCCTGTTAGTTTATCCAGTGTTGCAGATAATTGTCTATCTACACAGATCACATTTGTTAGGATTTTCAATCGACCTCCGTATTTGGAATCTTACTCAAGTGGGGTGAATATTAAGTCCAAAGCATCCACACGTTGGCAATGCAGACCAAGAAGAGACTTTCTTCAAAAGTTAGAGCCTTCTAGCTCTATAAGACTGAGATCTCAGATGAAGGTATCTGAAAATGTTCCAGTTGCCGAGATCGAATAAGGCTGCAGTCTCAACTGCTTGAAAATCTACCTATGGTAAGAAAAACCCTATTTCTTTTTAAAGATATAATGTTATCGGATTTCCACATTTATGTTTGCATGTTCTTGACCTTCCTGCTTTAACTTTCTTGCAATATTTATAACTTGTATTGAATGCACCAAAGTTGATTATTTGACACAGCATATGAAATCTGACTTGTTCATGTCTAATTAGTTCATGTAATAAAGTTTTGAATTTTTCCAATTTCATGTTTTGTATTAGGAAATGTATTAGTCTGGACAAATTGATTTAATTTTTTATTTTAGTTTTGTGATCAATCTGATCATATGTTAATCTCACGTACTTAAAATATATCTTCTTAGTGCGTTTGCATTCTATATGAAGTTGGTGTTTTCGAAGAATAAAAGTTCATATTTTCTTTTGTGAGGTGTGATTTTAGGATGCAACGGCATTGTTCCGACTCTTACTGCATACCGTGCTCCGGTTTTTCAAATCCGCTTGTCTGCGTCATCATCTTCTTATCGTCTTAGCTGTCATGAATCTGCAGCTTCAGTAGATCTTCATACTTTAGTGTAATCATATATGACCAAGCTCTGATGGTGCAGACCCAAGTGATGCACACAAAGTGGTGCAGACCCACGTGATGCAGATCCAAAGTGGTGCAGACCCAAGTGATGTAGATCCAAAGTGGTGCAGAACTAAGTGATGCAGACCTTTGTGAAAATTCATGTGGTGCAGACCCAAGTGATGCAGACAAAGTGGTGCGGGCACAAGGTGGTGCAGATCCAAAATGATTTGTTAGTCTTCTTTCATTATGGACCTGAGTGAGATATTCATTTAGCTTTTTATGCAGGCAGGGCATCTTATGTTTTCTCCTTTGTCGTCCTATTTAGAATTAAATATTTTTATTGATTAAATATGAAGATTTTGAATTATTGAAAGTAATGTTAATTTATTTTCTTAAATTTTAGGTGGTAAACTGAGTTTTAGGGAGCTAATTGATGATGAAGATAATATTTTTGGGTTGAAAAAGGTACATCTACTGGTCTGTGATACTAAACTATATTGATTTTTGGAGAATTTTTAAATAAAATCCAATTGGTGTTAGGGTGACTGAGTTTACATATATTGCAACAATTATGTTCCCTGATTTTGTTTTAATAGGATATGATTAGGTTTTGATTGAATATGTTGTGTTGTGGATGTTGCTGTTTGTTGCTGCTGTTTTGTATCGGCAATTCTGTTGTTGTTATATTTCTCAAGTTTATGTTTTGTTCTACTGAAATTTGTTAGTTAGTGCTGGCGGTGGGTTAATCAATTCCTTTTGCCACTACAAATTTTCTACTTGATTAATTAATGTCTGCATGTGAATGAAGTTAAAGGAGTTCACTTTTTTTATTTTTGGAGTTTCTGGTAATTAATTAATTGAGGCAGTGTGCATCTGACAAAGTATTTTTTGCTTTGTTGCAAATTATTTGACGTGGCCTCTGCAGGCTCTGATGGTGCAGACCCAAGTGATGCAGTCAAAGTGGTTCAGACCCACCAAGTGATGCAGATCCAAAGTGGTTCAGACCCACCAAGTGATGCAGATCCAAAGTGGTGCAAACCCAAGTGATGTTGGTTCAAAGTGGTTAAACTGGATACATAAGCTGGATTATGACTCCCCATAATCTATTATCCGGTTATGACTCGCTCACATGATTGACCGTGCCCCAACAGGATAATCTATTATACCTTGAGAGATCTACGTGAGTTGAAGACGGTAATAAGTGAATAACAATTCAAAGAATGGTGAGGTTAAGGTATGTTTTTCTTCTTATCGAGGATTGTAGTTTCTAGGGTTCTTTATGCAAAAATTTAATTAGGGATTTCTGAATTTTCTTAAATTTGACAGGAAGCGGATGAAGCTGATGATAATACCAATTACCAAATTTTCGTAAGGTTTGGAGTTTGTCTGATTTGCTTAATTGGTATAGAATTCATAGGTTTATTGTTTTGTTTTGTAGGTTTCTATGTGTTTTCTCAACTGGGATGTTGATTAGGTTCATATTTCTGGTTCATTAGGATTTTAGCCTTTTTTCACTTATCCCCGATTTCAATTCCTGGGTCATGGTCCAGATTTTCTTTTGCAATTTTAGACTTGTATGGTTGTTTAGACTTGTGGATTTTCGATGAACTGGTAACATCTTGATGTGAATTTCAAGTGCAATTTTTACATTTTCTTAAAGCTTATTGTTTAGAATCTAATACGAATAATGATTGTAACCTGAAATCGTTCTATGATTTCATTCTCTAACTTATGGGGAAGGGGGGGAGGGGCTCCTTTCGTTCTATGATTGTAACCTGAAATCGTAATTTAAAATTATGGATGCCGTATGATATTTAGAAATTTGTACTATTGGGGGTGGTTTTGAACCCATAGTTAGAGACTCTGGCTAGGGATTAGAAGAGTAACAACTTAGAAGGGAGACTTAATTACGTGGATGATTCTTGTAGCCAATAGCTTGCTTGTTTTGTATGACGGTCGAAGGATTTATGTAGAATTAGCTTGCTTTCTTCCAATGACTGTACCCTGAAATCGTAATCTTTATAGCTGTGGATGTATGATATTTAGAAATTGGTGTTAATGGGGTTGGTGTTGACCCATAGTTAGAACTAGGGTTTGAAACTTGAACTAGAATATAATTGCTTCCTTGGTTGATTCTTGTGGACAACAACTTGCTTGTTCTCATGCAGTTTTTATGATGCTCGAAAGATTCAGCTACACAGTAGCTAGGTGACGTCGTTTATAATTAGCTGGACAAAATAAGAAGTAAATATAGCTAGGAACCATCTTGAGTTTATTTAATGTTGAGGGACTTATGGCAGCCTGGTAGGGTCATCTATTTATCATCCTTCCTTGTGCGACATTTGCAAGTGCATGGGTTCATTCTATGTATTTATGTGTATGTGTGTTATTTCTTGTGTTCAATATTCATACTTGCGTATTATAGTTTGATGTTAGCATAGCTTCATGTTAAAAGAACTTCCAAACGTTGCTTTAGGAGGTCTTTATTCCAAATATCATTTCTGAACTGATATATTCCTTTTGTAACACATGATTCATGTTAAAAGTTAACTCTCTTGCATGATTTATGCCTTTTTGTGTAAAAGAGTTGTAATCTACTGTCCATGCCTCACCAGATTACGAAAATTGTCTGTTACATAAAATGTTACATAAAATATCTGAGATAAAGGTTTTTTGTGCATTTTGGGTGTTTAGCTTCCATCACTTGAGCATTTGGCATGAACTGAATTTTTTTGACATTGTTTTCATTTCAAGAAAATCTCATATTGTTTGCTGAGGTGATAGGTGGGATAATGTGCTTGTTTTCCTGGATAAACTAAAGGTTCCAAGGCATTAGAGGAATCAGAAAGCTTAAAACTGGCCAAATTTCCTGGTTCTTTTAGCTTTCCTTATTACCAAAGGATGGGTGAAACTTAGTGTAAGAGACTCTTATTTTTTTTTACCTATGTAGACAGTAGTTTCATTGGGCATAGACACACATACAGTAGTCTGGGAAGAACTAGCTAGGCTACTAAAGCTAGCTGATCCACTTTGTCAATAGAGTCATCTCGGCTGCTTAATATTATATTTTTGTCAAACTGGTGAAGAACTACTCGAACTAGGAAAATATCATTCGTATACACATACACGAGTCTTTGATTAAGATTTTGTGTCATAAAGCATTACCAGAAGCCTAATCCTTGTTTCTTTGTTTGTGTTGCAGTGACACAGGAGGGATGTGAAAAATGAAGGGAAATCATTTAATTACCCCGGCTATTTTGTAACCGCCAACATGTAGTTGGACAAGATTTGGTCATGAATCAAATCACTGGTTGTATGTTAAAGAATTATAATACAGTAAACTTTTGATACAGTGTGTTATAACTCTTTTAGAATCAACATTGTTTATGTTGAATGATTTTAGTATTTAGATTACCTTACGTGGTCTAGGAATTCAGGGTATTTCATATGAACATAGACCACTTGAAGTTTTATGCTCCTAGGAAATAACTACATTTCTTATCATTTACTATATCCACGCTTTTAACTACTTCCATAGGGCAATTAAACTCGTGATTTATACAACATTTTGGGAAATAGTTTTTAATATCTTGGGGGGTCGTGCGCGCTAGCGCACGGACCACCAACTAGTTATCTAAAAAAACAAAAAATTCGGAGTAAAACTTATACCAGTGCCTTTATTTACTTTTCATCCAAAGAATGAGACTAACATTGAGGTATTTTAACAAAATGTTGTGTTTACCTAAATCATATAGTCAAGTAAAAAAAAAAAGTTGAAGATAATAATTTGAAGATGAATAAAAAAAACGGATTTTTCATGAAATGCCCCCGAGGTTTGCGTTAATGCACCAAATACCCCTAATGTTTCCAGAATGCACCAAATACCCCCGAGGTTTAAAACAATATCATCAAATACCCTTATTGACTGTTTTCCGTCTATTCTGTTAACTTTTCCGTTAACTTAACTCTAATTTTTTTTTTCTATTTCCCTTTTCTTTCTTCTCTTCCTTTCTCTTTCTTTTTCTTTATTCTTTCCTCTTCCCATGGAAGTCTCTCTCCTCTTCTTCACCATTACCATTATATGAGAATCACCCCCACCATCACCACCACCGCTACCCTCTTCCACTATTCACCATTGAAATTGCTTCTTCATAGAGGCCCAATTATCAACCTCATCAGCCCTCGAAATCTCATCTTTTCTGTCTCCTATCATCATCGAACCCACGACGTTGGTTTCTCCGACATTGGCTTCTCCGATAAGCTCTAGGTGTTTGTTCTGGCGGAGGTCGCGGTGGCTGGATTTTCTCTCTCCTTCTTGAAGTCTCGATCTCCCAGCCGTGAATACGCAATCCTCGTCGCCCATCGGTCAAAGCTTCTCCGCCGGCGGATTTGATCTCTTTCTCGTCGATCTCCACCTCCATTGCTATTTCTGTTCCCGGTGTGATTTGGGGAAGAACTGTGACTTTCAAGTCCTCTCCTTCTTCTTGTTCGGCTGCCCAAGAGTCGACACCACCCCAAGGATTCGGTGACCCAAGAATCGACACCACCCCCAACGCCCAAGAGCCACCATCTCCTTCAAATCTACAGACCAGGTTTTGGTGATTGGGTAATATCAATTAAATCGTTTATGAGGGATTTGGAGAGTTGGGTATTATTTGAATTCAATTGATTTCAGAAGAATTGGGGCAAAATCACAACATCAATCAATAATAATCTGAAGAGGATTATAAAAGCTTTAGAATTTTGAAGATGAAGAACAACTTCCATGGATGTGAGAGAAATTAAGAGTGAAGGCCAAGGGAAAGGAGGAGAGAAAATGGCAGCCATGGTGCTGCTGCCGTTGAAGATCCAAAGAAAAGAGGAAAAGGGAATTGGGTTTTTTTTTAAAAAAATTGTAGTTAATTTTTTTGGGTTTAAATAATATAATTAAGGGTTAATATTAGGATTAGTAGAGATAATGGTTGAGTAAGGACAAAAAAATAAATTCACGATAACGGAGACTTAACGGAATGGACGGAAAATGCTCATTAAGGGTATTTTGTGTTATTGTTTTAAACCTCAGGGGTATTTGGTGCATTCTGGAAACATTAGGGGTATTTGGTGCATTAACGCAAACCTCAGGGGCATTTCATGAAAAATCCGTAAAAAAATCTAATGGAATGAATCAACCCGTCCCACATCGCTATATGAGAGAAGAGGCCAGCCTAGTTTTGTATAAAACGAAACTGATTCACTACTCATTTCTCACACAGCCACGCAGTGAGCACAAAGCGAACTATTCTTTCGCCTTTTACTAAAGAATACCGTGTGCTCGCTGCATTCAGTGGCATACGTTTATTTTTTGAGGGTGTCCCCTGTATTGGGGGCCCATCATTTCTAATATCAACGTTTCTGATACTGAATCCATACGTCTACTGTTCTGTCTTCTAGAGTTCCAGTACATGTAGCTGAATAAATATATAGATTATCAGTAAGGAATCGAGATTTCGATGGCGTTGTTCCCCCCAACACATCACTCAAACACTTGCCTCATCTTGGGCGTTATTGGAAAGTCTAATTGATGGCTGTAGGAATGAGTTTGTTGTATGAACATGTATACAAGATACTGGTGATAAGCTATACTCCGAATGTCTGTTGTGGTAACTCAAGTATAAGAATTATGGTTTGTGTTCTTGTCTTGCTTCTTCGTTGGAGCGCTGGTATAAATTAATAGAAGATCTAGCTCCTCGACCTCATTACAGCTTCTGTAACACCTATCGGAAATGACAAATGTACGCATTAGACTGATAAAATGAAGTTAAAAAAAAGAAAGTACTTGCTCTCTTCCAGTTGGTATCATGTTCTTGCATTAGGTTGATCTTACGTGAAACAACAAACTACAAAGATAACCGTTTCAAATAAGCGCCACTTGAATATCGATAACGACGATGAGACAAAAATTGAGTACGCTAATGCTATAAATAAGAAGAGCTCAAGCTTGTATAAACCATTCTCAATGTTTTGTCTGTAGATGAGCAGCAAAGTTGCGGACTTGAAAGTTGATACTATGTGTGAAAAGCTCATAGTATTTCTCCCACATTGACCTTATAATAAAGACTTATAATGAACAAGTGATATAAAAACGAAGCGGAAATATGTCAGAAAGTATCTTTGCGCTTGGGGCAATGACGCAGCTAGTGAGGTAATAACCGAGGCGCGTCAATTGCTGGTTGAAAACTATTTCCAAACCCCCTCTTCGGCCTGGGCTTGACCTTGGCCGTCGAGAATTTCTGGAAGGGCTCCCTCGCAAGAGGGTAAAGCCCTACAAGTCAAGTTCAATTTTTTTTCAATCTAGTAAATGGAGTTGAATAAAATAAAAAAGATTATATGTATTATTGAGCAGGCTCCGGAATCTGTTTCGGATGTTCTGATGGAGGATAGACCTCCATGAACCTCCACCTTTTTGTATTATGTTGTTGAATTTTTAATTTAACGTTCCTAGCTTGCATCGTAAAAAATAAAAAAGAGTAAATTAATGAATTCGTTGTTTGGAAACTTTTTAGTGTTTTCTTATGATGTGGGACTGAACAGTACTCATATAGGCGATGTAGTTTATGACTAACCAGTGCATGACAAATAAATTATTTAGTCTTCAATTGTTTTAGATTAAGAATTATGCAATTTGGAAAGTGAGTTATATTGGTGAAAATTATTTGGTCAAAAGTATCACTTAGCTGGTTTTTCTCTTTAGCTTTTTTGTCGTGCTCAGTCCCCAACAAGGTAACCTGTGTATTATGATGGTCATGATTTTTCTGAATTGTTTTTTAATCTTTAATTTATTGGGCATTGCAACATATTTGGATTCAGCTTTATATCTGTTAATTTGTTGAAAGTTCAGCTAAACTTCTATATACATGTGTAATTATGTTGCCGTTTTTTTAATGCACGTAACATGTTTGATGAAATGCCCAGGTGAAGTTTAACAGAGGAGTTTGAGTTGATTGAATTGTTTCAGAAGTCCAAATCTTTGGAGATTTATCATGGATTTGGGGCAATGTTGTCTAGATGGGAATGCTGATGCTGTGGAGTTCTGTTCTCACGAGGGGTTTCAGAACATTCTAGCTGCTTGTACATACAATTTACAAGAGGGTGATCAGCCAAGTCGATCAGGGAGCATCACTTTGTTTGATGTCAATGGTATTAGCCGCAGTCTTAATCGAATCAGTAGTGTTGAGACTGCTGGTATTTTTGATATTAAATGGAACCCGGTTGGTGCAAGTGCGAGTCCTTTGCTTGCTCAAGCTGATGCTGATGGGTGCTTGAGGATTCATGGCCTCGAGTGCTCTTCAGACGGACCAAGTTTGACAGGTTTGCTCTTTTCTTTTACCTTACTGTTTTACTAAATGTTGATCTTTGAAGGTTTGAACTTTGGTGCATCTCAATTCTCACATCTCTAGGAGCTTATGGGTAGTTGTCATATGAATAAATTTGTAATAATCCTAGACGGTAGTAAATTTTATTCCAGTTACTTGTTCTTGGAGCTTCTGCTCTTCTCCACACAATTTTCTCAGTGATTTTTTGTGTTGATTTATGTGTTTGCTTGAGCTGTAAATGACATAATAAACAGACCTGCTATCTCTTGTATTTGCCTTATCATGTCAAATGTACATATTGTTGTTACTTTACACAAAACGTTCCATGATTTTCCACGTGCAAAATATTTCAGCAAGACTCCAATCAGAAAGCTTTTATCATTTTCCACTAACTTTTTTTTTTCCTGCAGATTATGCCTTACATTGTTGGCTGACCCCCCCCCCCCCCCCCCCCCCCCCTCTTGTCCATTTGGTCTTTTCTCCCTGGGTTGAGTGTCAAAGGAGTCATGCATTTAAGAAGTGTAGAATAAAACGATATTCAAGTATTATTTAAGATTCTGAGGCATTTTAAGGTTGAAGATTCCGAGTTATGGGCATGTAGTTTAACTCAGTTATATCGTTTAATGACTGAGATTCTGTAAAGGACATGCAAATTCGCTGTGATATTATTGTTTAGGCATCTCACATCTATAGGAGCTTATTGGGCTCCTGCCATATGGCTAGATGGTAGTAAATTTTATTCCTGTTTGTTCTTTGTTGTACTTGGAGCTTCTGCTCTTCGCCACACAATATTACCTCAGTGATTTGTTGTGCCGGCTTATGAGTTTGCTTGAGCTGTGGATTAACTAATTAGGAACAATGACATAATAAACAGACCTGCTATCTCTTGCATAGTTGCATTTTCTTTATCATGTTGAATGGACATATTGTTGTGGCTTT
The DNA here is from genome assembly GCF_020520425.1 of Spinacia oleracea. Lineage (NCBI taxonomy): Eukaryota > Viridiplantae > Streptophyta > Magnoliopsida > Caryophyllales > Amaranthaceae > Spinacia > Spinacia oleracea. Next base: position 6,700,388 of record NC_079491.1, read on the forward strand.
ACGCAAAACGCTCCATGATCTTCCTCGTGCAAAATATTTCAGCAAGTCAATTGCCAATAACTCTGTTTCCTAGGCACTTTTAAGTTTGAAGTTTTGATTCACCGTAGACATGGGCCTATAGTTTAACTCAGTTTCATCCACAGATCAGATATTGTTTGGTGACTGAGATTCTTCAAAAAAGAGATGCAATTTACACTGTGATACTATTGTTTAGGTAGAGTTACTCATATTAGTCATATATAATAATTAAGGTTCTAAAGATCACATTTTTGCTAATGCAGGGGCCTTACTCAAAGAGAGCTGTGGCATTCAGATCAGCTCTTCAATGTGCCTTTGCTTGGACTGGAATTCCTCAGCCACATCACTAGCTGTTGGGCTTTCTGATGGTTCTATCTCTGTCGCATCTCTTACAGAATCACAACTCATTGAAGATCGACAATGGAAAGCTCACGACTTTGAGGTTTGGGCAGCTTCCTTCGACACCCACCAGCCAGATATTGTATATACTGGTTCTGATGACTGTAAATTCCTTGGTTGGGATCTAAGAGGTGATCTTTCAATGCCAGCATTCCAGAATTCAAAGGTTCATACAATGGGCGTTTGTTGCATTGTCAAGAACCCTAATGATCCGTATTCTCTACTTACTGGTTGCTATGATGAACACTTGAGGGTATGGGATGTTAGATCAATCTCAAAGCCCGTGAATGAAACTTCAGTTTGTCTGGGAGGCGGAGTTTGGAGGATTAAGTATCATCCTTTTGTTAAGGACGTTGTTTTAGCAGCTTGTATGCATAATGGATTCTCCATTGTCAAACTAAACAATGAGAATCCCGAGGTGATCGAGACATATAACAAGCATGACTCGCTTGCTTATGGAGCTGATTGGCAGAAATGCAGATCAGATCAGGAAGGGAGGAGAGAAGATAATGTGGTGGCTACTTGCTCGTTTTATGACAAGATGCTCCGAGTTTGGATCCCTGAGGGGGATATTCTGGCTTGATGCTATGGTTCTAATTGTATCAAAACTCGAAAATATTAAGTTTTTCAAGTCATCTTAGATTAGGTATGGTTGTTGGAACTAACTCTTTTGATTGTTTTTCTTGAATTTACATTCTCGGAAAAAAGTCTCTCTTTATCTGTCATTCACCCTCAAAATTACAAGTGGGTGGGACATATTATTGAAATTTAGTGTTAATTGGATTCCAAATTGAAGCTTACTTTTTTTTTTCTTTGCATATTGCCAAGAGAACTAAAGAAAATTGCATCTGATTGATTGCAATGTAAAGTTGCTCAAATTGAATATGAAGATTGTAATGCTCAAAATTTGATGTAGGAGGGGTTGAAATTTTTACACAATCTTCAGAAGCAGACAATTTGAGCAACATCAGACTTTTTGAAGGGGAAAGATAATGTTTTTGAGGCTAGAACTAAAGGTTAGTCCATATTTCAACAATATACACTACTTTTTTTAGAGTTGTCAAATTGGGTCATTAGTCGGTTATGTGCCGGGTATAATCAGTTCGGATACAATCGGATAATGTTTTGTGCTGGGATCATTGTGCTCATGCGGATTTGAATGTGAGATTTTTCTTTTTTTTATCGGATGTCGGTCGGATCAGGTCAGTTTTTGAGAGTCCCACTTTTTTGTGCTCAAGACAATAATGGGTGGGGTGATAGCACTATCAATGCTCTGTAGGTAGTTTGTCTTTGCTCATAGTAGTTGTATTTTTCTGGTGTTAGACTATTCATTTTGGAATTTTCATGCCACTCCTAGATATAACACTCGAACACTTACAAAATTAGATCCGAAACAAAAAGAATTCAGACGAAACTTCTTGGATTAAGCTCTTACAATACATATTCACATCTGATACCCCCTTCTTGCTCTAGCCAAAACAAAGCTCCTTCCGAAAATTGCAGTTGCATTTAATCATCTCTGTCTTTTTTAGCTAGACTGGTCGTCCTCTTCAGCTCACTCGCATTAGTAAACCTGTTCGTTTGTTTGCGTGCAGTTCTGTATTGCTTTGTTCTTTTCACATACAGAAATTAGAAATATAAGTTCAGATAAGCTCAAATTATGGGCGATAAGTTCTGAGTTTTTACAAGGACTATCAAGTTCATTTTACAAGAGAAGTTCAGGTGAAAAGAACGCAGACAAAATATTCGCCTTACTAAAATACTTTTGGAGAAACGACAAAATGGAATAATTTATCATTTTAGTAAGAATCTGAGTTATCTGATTCACAAACAGTGCAATGATGGTTCTTTTTTTTTTCCTGATTATGGTCAAAATCTATATAACTGGGGATTCTGCCAATATAGATGAAATAGTTAAGTAAATTGGACCAAGGACAATGCAGTGGTCCCATTTTTTTTTTTTTTTACTGTACTAGGACCAAGGACTTACCATAATCTTTTAACTGAAAGTTCTTTGGAAATAAACTCTTACTCACCGTACACCTTCTTCCAGACAGTGGCTTTCAAGCAACGGCACTTTGCAATTAGAGTCAGCTGGAGAAATATGTTGGCCTACCTAGTTGGCTAGTTACTACAGATTAAATGGACTTGGCATCGATGTTATAAACATCATACCCGACTACCCGTCAGGTAAAGATGGTTGTGGGTTGGGCGGGCCTGACCCATGTTAAGCACACTTGGGTTGGGCCGAAAATTCATAATATACAGCACCAGCATGACCCAGACAAACGTAGCCTCGTGTCAGGCCGGGTTTTCGGGCCTAAGTCTAATTTTACTCTATTTAACGTGTTTTGTTGTTCCATGCCGTGCCTTGTCGTGCTTTCCAAAAAAATAAAAATGCTACTTAGACCCGTCCACGACTTCGTGCTCCTTCTGGGCCGTGCTTTGTTGGTGTTGGCCTGGCCCAGCCCAGTGCCATCTGTACCCGTCACTACTCATCTGGGAATGCCTTTAAGGGTCAAGGGGCATGGTAAAAACATTGTTGCTGCAGTCACAAACTCACAATACCAGTATGCAATTTTATACTCCCTCCGTCCCTTAATACTCGCACCGCTTTCCTTTTCGGGCCGTCCCTTAATACTTGCACCGCTTCTATAAATGGAAATTTATACCAATATTATATTATTTCTTACACTTACTTACTAACCCCACCTACACCCCTATTCCCTACAAAAATCATTTAAAAATTCACACCTCCACTCACCACTCTTACCAATTTCCCACTAACTATATTAAAAAATACCCAACTATCAACTAACACCCATTAAATTAATAAATCAATTTAAATGTCTTAAACTCCGCACCGGTCAAACCGGTGCGAGTATTAAGGGACGGAGGGAGTAACAGGAGATTATGAGACTTGGAAACGCCTTTACCCAACAATTGTACATAAATTTGAAAATCATTGAGTCAACATCACTTTCTGTTTTAATTCCCCCCTTTTCACTTTTAACATAAAGGCTAGTTGATCTTGTGACTCCCTGAGTAAAACAATTCAATGATGACATTTTAATAAATGAAATAAAAGGCAGGTGAGGGATTTAAACCTCTTATGAAGGGCACTGTTAATTTTTCAAACAACTTGATAACAATTTACTGAATTTAGTATAGGGGTTTTCCTGTTCATGTGTCTTGAATTCTTGATATTGGACAGTCGGATATTAAATGCCATTAGTGTATAGTAGCAAAATTAAGATTCCTTAAAAAAGAAACTTTGTTCAATTATAAGAGAGAGCAATCAAAATGCAAATACAAACAAACTTCATTTTCAGTGTTCAAAAGCTGTGACTCACAGTGATTGCTCCCTTTCTGTCTACTTCTTTTCAATTGGTTTCTCACTGCCATTTTTTTCTTATCTTCAAACCAAATACTGGGCTTCAGAATTGCCACTGGGCTTGATAACTACCACTGTGATGTGCATTCTATCAGAAACAAAAAACTTTTCACTCACTTTCTAAAATTTGTTTCCTTATTTTATTTTATTTTTTGGATTTTCTTTCATCTCAATTATCAATTCTCTGTCATTTTATACCTCTATCTTACACTATCTGCCACATGTTCTTTTTCCCTCTTTTATCACACCAATCATCAAACCCAAAATATACCCACTTAATCAACTCCATGCAAAAGCCTAACATAAACTGTCCACAAATTTTCACACAGTTGCTACTTCCTAACTTCATTTTGATGCTTTTTATGTCTTAATTAATCATACAAATTAATACTTAGATTTAGCTTTTTTGAATTTTGAGCATAAATTTTGATAATTGGAAATGGGTTTGAGGAAGATTCCATGGGGAGGTCTTTTACTGAGTCGTTGGGTGTTCTTCTGCATTCTGTGCTTTAAAGCTGTTTGTGATGTACCAGAATTCTCTCTGAAGTTCTTGCAGGGTCCACCTCAGTTCTCACCTCTCAACTCAGCTTCATTTTCTTTTGAAGCTTCACTAGCAACCACAACTCAATCTTGCTCTGACTGTAGCTTCAATTGCAAGGTCTGATTAAATTGTGTGGTACAATATGGTTGTCTACTTTCTGAATTTGAACTGTTTGCTGTTATGATAGTTTATTTTAGTTCTGTGCAGTTAACTTACTATACATATTATGAGCTAGTAACATTGGACCCCTATTGACTCTGATCCTAGTATGTTGCATGCACAAAACTGGAGTTTTTGGATTACTGAACTTTTAAAACACCTATTTATGTAATTATGTATGTTCTGTTACCATGAATAAATGAGGCCATGCAATTTTTCTTCTTGATATTCTCTGTTTGATAGCACAAATAGTTGTGCATTTATTGTGAAATCAGTTTAATTAGAAAGATAAAAGTGCTAATTAAGTTGCTTTTCTTGGTTAACTTCTGCAGTTAGATGATGCTATTGCCTCAGATTGTGGGGGAAAGAATGTTTCTTTCGTGGGGTTGCAGGATGGGTATCATAGCTTGCAGGTCTGCGCCAATGCATCTCAAGGAGTTCGTTGTGCTAGCTATAACTGGACTATAGGTAAAGAAAAAACTCTCTTATTCTTCCTTTGGTTGGATTAACATGTAGGCTCCGTTTGTTTCAACGAAAAACATTTTTAAAAGAAAATGATTTTCCATAGAAAACGATTTTCAAGGGAAAACATTAAAGGAGAATAGTTTTCCTTTGTTTGTTTCCTACAAGAAAAATTATAAAGAAAAAGAACATAGAAGTTGGAGTGAGAGGAGAGAAAAGGAAATCTAAGGGATTAGAGTGGAAAATGCGGCATTCCTTCTTTTCAAAGGAAAACTGGTTTTCCCCTAGCTTTGGAAAACTTTCCCCTAGCTTTGGAAAACTTGTTTCCCACCCTTAATAAAATAAACAAAGGAAAATGGGAAAATCATTTTCGGGGAAAGTGTTTTCAATCAAAACAAACGGAGCCGTAATTTTAGTTTCACAGAAAGTGCTGTCTATCTATCCTTGCTATTATGTTGATCCACACTCCACAGTAACATTTTACCAAAAGATTATGATAAGTAGAAAATAAGCTTGTCTATTGGGAAGGCATGTTCATTAGTCTGTGCAAATGAGAAGCTTTTAAAAGTTTCTTTCGACATGTTCTTTTGTACGTTCATATGATAATGCTTGTGCTTGTATGATTGAAAAAGGGGTTTATCTAGGATGATGCCGATGATCAAAGATTCAAAAGTATTACAGCTCCAAACTAAATTTGCATATCTAATTTTCTTGTCTTTGTCATTTTCGATGTTTGCAATTGCAGATACAGTTCACCCTACAGCATACATTTCAGCTTCCACATCTTTCGCGAGCTCTCTCAATGTTACTGCGTATATTTCCTTCAGCGAACCTTGTAATGGTGGAGGTGGTGGCTTCAGGTGCTTATCTGTCAATGCCTGCAACGTGAGTAGGTGCTCAGCTTATATACTACTGAGTATCACAACTTGTCGGTGATGCCTTTATATTTTTATAAACCATTTCACTGATATGATAATCTTCTGTAACAGCTTCTTGTGTATGGTTCTGGTCAAGTTATACCAAATACACTTCAAATTATCCAACCAAACCTCAAATACTCAATAGTTATCAGTTTATCTCCTGATATTCAATATGGAAGGGCGGTACTTGTTATGGATAGAGGTTTCTGTACCGATAATGCTGGAAATCGTTTTATCAGACCAATAAATTCTACTTTCGTTGTACATTTTGGTGAGTATATGGATCAAAAGTTCTGTTTTCCAGCTTTTCTTCTTCTGAAATTTCCGATGTAGTTCCAGAAATTCATGAATTTCCTGTTGTTTGATGTGTATGTTTGATTGTTTAATGCAGATAGAAGAAGGGTTTCTGCTAGTCTAAGAACCCATGTGCCTGAAAAGCTGCTTCAGCTAGGTGGTGACACTAGAACTGTGCAGGCAACTAACAGTTTCAAGAATCTCAAAGTCTATCTTTACTTCACAGAGCCTGTGTCAAATACATCAACAGAAATTTTGAGTGCTATCAATACAACACAGGGAATGCTTCGCCCTATTAACGGAAGTAGCCTTGCCAATAGAAGATTTGGATATATGGTTAGTCGGGATTAGAATTCAGTAATATATATATATATATATATTTTTTTTCATAGTTTCTTGCATTTGATGTTACTCAGACTCGGATATCTGTTCAAAAGTCAGACTCCACTTTTGAAAGAAAGTTCCTTTTTTGGTTAAAGTTGGAGTGCTAAGGATTTGATACCGATTCTTAAACTGAAATGAAGTAACATAGCTTACATTTTTATTCGAGGCTCTCTTTTCTTGCTACTTACTTGTATTATACCTTCATTTCTATCTGCAGATTGAAAATATACCAGATGTTACCATTATTACAGTGAGCCTTAATTCAAGTGGTGTCATCAGTAGACAGGGTTCTCCTGTTTCTCCAGTTGCTCCTGCTATATTTCTTTATGGTAAACTTAAAAGTTTTTCGTGAAAATTGATATCCTCTATTCTTCATATTACTCAATCTGTCACATAATTTAACTTCTCACTTCAAAGTGGAACAGAAAGTAAGAGAAAATGGAAGTTTTCTTTCTCACATCTGTCATTTTTTCTGAAAGAAAACTGCGTATTGTTTTTCCAGATTCAAAGAGGCCAGCAGTGAGGTTGAGCACAACCTCTAAAATGAAAACAAAAGATAGTAGTATTACAGTCTCAATTAAGTTTCTGAAACCAGTTTTCGGTTTCAATTCTAGCCACGTTTCTGTTTCTGGAGGTCACGTAGAGAGGCAAGTACTGTATATCAACTGCTCTTAAAATAATCAATGTATCTTCCATTTCCAGCAACTTCATTTTTTTTTATCATTTCTAATTCACAGCTTCGAAGAAATGACTAAGAGTTTATACGTTGCAATAATACAAGCCTTCGAGGGTATACTGTCTGTCAGCGTTGCTGAAAATATGACTGCAGATGTTGCAGGGAATCCAAATTTGGCTTCTAATGTCTTACAAGTGAGGCACTGTAAGGATATTTAATTAAACCTTCTAATATCATAATATTCTGGCCTTTTTTTTCCTTCTCTATTAAATTTTAATATAAAGATTCTGATGATTATTTGAAACATTTTTTTTTGCAGATTCTTTGCCTATGATATCTACCATCTTTTGCATCATTGTTACAGCATTGTTCGTGGCAACATGTTTGGTAGCTGGTCTTCTCACTATATCCACAGCAAGCCTACAGTCTGCTGGAGCATTTCCAAGATCATCATCCTCACTCACTTCTGACCCTACAAAGAATCTCTTTGTACGAAAAAAAAACTGACCTTTTAAAGTTTTTATGCTTCCCTGATATCATATTTTACAACTTGAATTAGGCCTTGTTCTTTTTGGCTTAATTTCAGTTCCAGTACTTACTTTTCAGTTCAGTTCAGTTCAGTTCAGTTCAGTTCAGTTCAAAAGAACAAGGGCTCACTTTGCTATCCCTTCTTACACTAAAAATCACACTTCTTTCCCGTGATGCAGAGAATTGCGTGCTACATTCAAGTATTTGCATTCTCAAGGTGGCTAGCCGTCACTCTTCCTGTTGAGTATTATGAATTTACTCGAGGCATACAATGGAGTGTTCCCTACTTATGTCTTCCATGGGATAGCGACCATTCTCAACCCATGGGTTTCAGTCCCAACACCTCCATAAGTTCACATTTCTTTAGGAATGAACTTAATAGCATTGCACAAACAGTACAATATGTCAAAGGCAACTTGAATAAAGCTGGAGTTGTTTATGGTGCTCCACTCACTGCAATGGAGTATAGATCTTTCTTTGAGGTCAGTAATAATTACAGTATGATCTCTAAAATTACAGTATGATCTCTAATAAGTTGGTTCTTCCCACTTTATTCCCCCTTTTTTCCTTAACACAGTTTTGTATGCTTTCAGAGCCAAAATATTATCCCAGAAGCTGAATACATAACAGGATCTGATAGTTCATCCAGGTAATCCTCTATGTTTTAAGGATTATCAGCAATCACAAATCTTGAAATAAGCAGATTTGTTTTTGCCCTATTTGGCAATGGATCTAATTAGCGTTCGCATTAACAGTTAGCTGATTATCTTTTTGTTTAACAGATTTGACTAGTTGTTTGTATAAATGTGTTTGGTAACACATAGAGGTTTGCTAAAACTTGTTAACTATTTTACTAAGTAAAATCACATTTATGGACATTTGTCTTTTATAGCATTTGTGTTTGATTTTATTAGGTAAGAATAGTAATTCAAGACAAAAATGTCTTTTACAATGTTACATTAACAATCCTCTAAGCAAAATGAGAGGTTTAGCTCAATTCTCTTTTGAAAAATGAGAGGTTTGAGCTCAATCATCTTCAATAAGTGGTCCAAAGCTCTTAAAACCCCTAAACCTCTTTTTACCAAAACAAGGCCTTGAACCGTACTTATAACTTTTGTTTTCTGATGTTTATAACTTAGATGGAAGGATTTTGAGAGGAGCATGTTCTGGTTGGCTATAATCGGTGGCAGTTTGATCATACTCCATATTTTCCTTCTCTTAGTACTAAAGCTCAGAAGGAATTCCTCAAGAGTAAAGACTTATGGTGCTCTTGTATTACCGCGATTTGAGATATTCCTTATAATTCTAGCTGTACCTTGCATCTGTTTCGCTTCAGCAGTCATAATCAAAGGTCTGTCATTTACTTACTTTCTTTGTGTTTCTTGAACTTGAATTAATGTTCTCATTTTAATTTTAACTCTATTTATTTTTACTTTCATGATTACAGGGAAAACAACTGCAGGAACAATAATTGGTGTTCTACTACTGATTTTCACATCCTCTTTTCAACTAGCCTTATTTGTGTTCCTCTCTTATGGGATCACATTAGGATGGTTACTTCAATACAAGGAAGTTCATCAAGTAGGAAGAAAATTCCATTGGTATCAAGAACTAATCCGAGTTACCCTAGGTCCAGGTAAAAGGGGTCAATGGACATGGAAAAACCCAGCAAATTCCATATACTTAACCAAGTTTGGCCCTTTATTCGAAGATCTTCGGGGCCCACCAAAGTACATGCTCTCAATGATCACAGGCACGAATCACATGCCGGTGGGCACAATCATTGCCTCTGAAGACGAAACTGAAGATGCCGAAGCACCTTTTATTCAGAAATTGTTCGGTATTCTGAGAATTTACTACACCTTCCTCGAATCCATAAAACGGTTCTTACTAGGAATTTTAGCCGGTTTATACTTTGAGAAACCGTTCTCTAAGTCTCCTGCTACAATATTGCTATGCATTACTTCATTCCAGCTTTTCTTCCTAGTACTTAAGAAGCCATACATCAAGAAAAAGGTGCAACTAGTTGAGATCATATCAATTGCTTGTGAAATGGGCATGTTTGGGGCTTGTTTGGCTTTATTAGACAGAGAATTCTCTACTGAAGCTGAGAGGGGAATTGGGATATTCATGCTTTCTCTGTTTTTATTCGGGTTTGTTTCTTTGATGATCAATGAGTGGTATGCTTTGTTTAAGCAAATACGAAAGCTTGACACTTTGAAGAAATCGTTTTTGGTGGGGTTAAGAACTGCTTTTGTAGGGTTCTTCCTACTCTTTGTTCCTGTAAAAAATGTCGACAAATGGATGCCAGAGGATATAGTAGAGCGAGATAACAGAGAAATTGGTAGACTGAATTCAACAGGTAATGAAAGAAGTAGTAGGAGCTCAAGCACGACTGATAAGCCATGGTTGAAACAACTGAGGGAAATGGCTAAGGCTAGCTTTAAAGAAGGAAGTTGGAATGCTGCAAATGATCCTTCAAGTAGTACTTCAAAATGGAGCGAGTTTTGGCGTGGGAAGAGTGGAAGTTCATCGTCAACTAAGACTCCTTCGTCTGATTTTAAGTCCAGGCCAAAGAGTTTGTATAAAGATTTGGAAGCCATTTTTGCATCCAAGTAAGATCTGAGAAATGTATACTTATTACTTCCCCAAATATGTAATGTGAAACTCCATCACTGGATGTTTATAAATGTTAAGACACATAGTTAATAAAAAAAAGTCTGATAGTTATGTCTGTTTTTACTTGGTTATATAAAAGATATCAGTTGGCTGCTCTAGAGAATAAGGGGTTTTTCTGTCCCACATTGAGAAGACAGAAGAGGATGAAGCAGCATGTTGGCATAAATAGAGAGGTGCGTGCCTTGAACAAGTCATACCTTTCTCGGCCTTTTGGCTAAGATCAAGTGTAGTATCTGTTCTTATCAGTTTAATATCTGATACGTGGGCCAATGGCCTACAACGATATTAAATTTATTTTTTAAGGGAGAAGGCCCATCACAGTAGCTTGCTGCTGGGGTCTTCAAGCGTCGCTCATGCGTTGCACTACTGCACGGGCCTGGCGCATCCCACCAATTCTATACCAATTGTTTTTTTAATTTGCCATTTTTTACGATTTATGTAAAATTTAATTACCTTCACTCTGATTAAATATTATTTGTATTTATTTTATGGTTAATCTAAGCATGTATTTTAAAAATAATTTTTGGTTAATATGTTATTCTTGTATAATTTTTACATGAATAGAATTGGAGATACTTATATTTTTTGTTTTTAAGTATTTTAGGAACCTTAAAAAGTCAAATTAAGCATTTTGTATAGGAGTTTAAGTGCTACATATCTCAACCTATAAACGCACCAAACAATATCCACATTCCTAGTTCCCCACGGGTGTACTCCGGTAGAGTTGAGCAAGAAGCATGGTTGTCATGACAACTTGTAGAAAAAAAATTATAATATTATGTGATTTGGAAGGCTTTTGGAGGTTCGTTACTACATGCGTTTCAAAATGATCTTTACACTTTTCATTTTAGTTGGTTTCATAATGTTCTTACACTTCGTTTTAATATGTTTTTGACATGCAAATTACTAATTTACCCTTATTATCCCACAATATTTACATTTTTTCAATCACTTCCTCTGACTTCATTCATTTTTTTCTTACACCACCCATATTTTTTTACACATTTCCACTTTATCCGTATTTGATTATATTCAACCAACCTTTTCATGATGCTCCCATGACTCCTCGAACGACCCCGAATTCTTGAAGTGCTACCTAGCCAAAATATTGTGTAGAATATTTTAGAGACCTAAGATAATGTAAAGGAAACTAGAAGGATCCCACTGAAGAGTATAGACTATAGAGGTAGAGTATACTAGGCATAAACTTGGGGCTTCCTATAAATAGGTACCACTCCTCTTGTAATAAACTAAAGGCATCAAGAATATACCAGTTGCAATGGGATGGAGAATGATGTAAAAAAAAAAAAATTATACAAATTATGTTGTTGAATTTTATTTATAGAAGTTTGTACTGTATCTATTAGTTAATTATCAAATTAAGATATCAGTTACAATGGGATGGAGAATGATGTAAAAAAAAACTCTATACAAATTATGTTGTTGAATTTTATTTATAGAAGTTTGTATCTATTAGTTAATTATCAAATTAAGTACTCATCATTGACATGGGTACAAAACAAAATATTATATTTATGGGGAGAAAGTACGTCGTACAGAAATTTTGAAATTCTTATCCAAATTACGAAAAATGGGAAAATAAACTTTTTAAATTGCAGAGCTACAACAATTATACAAGTTTGGAGAAAAAACACTGAGAGGAAGCTTTCCGGTATGGATGAATAATATCTTATTTTTGTAAATCAAATCTAAAAGACCGTGTATAATACTACTTGGATGTTCTATTCTTTGCAAAACCAATCAAAACATAATCCATAAATATATTATTCATAGTTCTCTATTTTTTTTATAGCTCCATACATGACACAGTCAATAAGTTGTTGTCAACGAAGCAAGGAGAACAACCTAAAGTCCCTCTCCACTTCATTTATTGTCGGAGTCTGTGTTGGGGTCTCCTCTACCATTTTGACATACCCGTGAGTTGGTGAAGACCCGATTAACCATACAGTTGTGTCGATGATTTTGTGAAGATTATTGGAGTGGTTACATATGCTGCGACCAATTATCGCACGTATGACACATTGCGGAAAGCATATAGTAAATTCTTCAAGCAAGAGACCATTTTGACATACCCGTGAGTTGGTGAAGACCCGATTAACCATACAGTTGTGTCGATGCTTTTGTGAAGATTATTGGAGTGGTTACATATGCTGCGACCAATTATCGTGCGTATGACACATTGCGGAAAGCATATAGTAAATTCTTCAAGCAAGAGAAGATTGTAACATAGAAACAATGATCATTGGGTATGTGGCAGGTGCCATCTCCTACGACTTTCCCTCTTTTTATGCGGGTTTGTACACATATTTGGAAAGCCATTTTTGCTAAGATTTGAGAAATGTATGATTTTTCTTATTTTAAATATATAATGGGATTGTTATCCGTCAATTGATGTTTATGAATGTGTATCCACATCATTAATGACAAAAATATGATAGTTGTATCCATTTTACCGGTGATTATTATGGACTATGTAATGAAACTGATTTGCCTTCTGAGAGTCTCCGCCTTTCGAAGAGCTAAAACGTATTACTTCGTACAGACTCTATTTTGCTGTATTAAAGATATATCAGTAGGCTCACTTATAGAGAAAAATGTGTTTTTATGTCCCATAAAAAAGATGGAACGAATGAAGCAGAAAGTTGGTATAAGATTAAGTGTAGTATCTGGTCTTATCAGTTTAATATCGGAACGTGGGCCAATGACCCACAATGATATTAGGAGAAGTCCCAATTCTACTAGGGTCTTCGAGTGTCACCCATGCATTACACTATTAAAATACTAAGAGTTTTTCTTCACCTGGCGCATCCTAAAGAGTCTAGAATTTTTTTACCAAGAGTCTAGATCATGTTAATGTTGTAATTATGTATACGTGTATAATGTTGTCACTATTCTTTATCAATTTTGAGTAAACATAATTTTTTATTGGTTAATCTCAACATGTATTTCCAATGGGCTATTTTTTAAAAATATGTAATTAAAAACATTCATTGTCTAGATAATGTAGAAAATCAACATAATGTATTATGAAATGGAGGAAGTGTGATTTTCTATAATCTATACTTCTCCTGTTGTTTTAATTAATTAAAAAAGGTTTAATGAGTAACGCGTAACCTCATTAACGCCCCGTTTAGTTAACCTTATTTCTCTTTATCTGGTCTTATCTGATCTGAACTTATCTAATCTGATATGATTTGATCTAAACTTATTTTTTTTCTGATCTGATCTGATATGACCTGATCTGGACATGATCTGAACATATCGATTCTGATCTGGACATATCGATTTTGATCTGCACATGCAGGAGAGGAGAAGGCCTGCACAACCACAACAACAGAAAAAGGCTTAGGTTCCCATGGTTCATGGCCTATACAGATCAGTTCTGATCTGGACATGATCTGTACAAATCAGTTCTGATTTAGACATGATATGTACATATCGATTCTGATTTGAACATGATATGTACATATCAGCTATGATCTGGACATAATCTGATCATATCGGTTATGATGAGGACATATCGGTTCAGATCTAGACAATAACATTTTTTTATTAAAGAAAATATAGTAATAAAATAATAGTAATAATAACAATGATATAAATATATACCAATAATAAATAAAATGAAATAATAATAATCATCTTATCTAATCTGATCTCATCCGATCTGAATTTATTTTTCTGATCTGATCTGATCAAACTTAATTTTTTTTTAATCTAATATGATCTAATTTGATCTGATATGATTAAACCTGAAATAAGTAATAAGGTCCTGAAATAAGGTGAACTAAACAGGGTCTAAATCGCGTGTGTGGAATGACTACTTGTAAGAAACGGATAGAGTGCGATATATATTTTATGTGAATAGAATTGGAGATATTTATATTTTTTTTGCTGTAAGTAGTTTAAGAACCGTATAAATTCAAATTGAGCATTTTGTAAAGGATTTTCGGTGCTACACATCTTAACCTATCGACGTACCAAGCAATATCCACATTTCTAGTTCCCCACGGGTGTTAATAGCGGCAATGTGTCAAAGACTTTGTGGCATAGCGGCAACATAAGGGGAAAATCTGGGCACAACCTTCTCTGTAGAGTTGAGTATGGAGAAGCATGGTTGTGTAGGGGAAAATCTACTATTATGGGATGTGGAAGGCTTTTGGAGGTTCATTCTTGGATGATGCTCCAATGACTTTCTAGAATAATCCTGAATCCTTGAAGTGCTAATTAGTCAAAATTAGATTAGATCTCGTGCACGCACGGATTATAAACAGTTTTTTACAAAATATTTAATTGAATATCCCCAAAACTATTGCAAAAATATAATATTTTGAATATACTCATTTAAATGTAATCATCTCATATGCATATTATATATGTTTAATATGATAATGTGACCAACATATCGAGTGAATATGTTTTTCATATTAACATACCAATTTGACTAAAATATTACCAAAAAATATTTAATTATAACCATTACTTTGACTCTTAATATCTCAAATCGTGTCTAAGTAAAAATTATAAAAAAATATATTTAGAAAATATATATCGATACGAATCTAACATGACCCCACATGAATGAAAATTTATTATGTGCAAATCACAAAAAATGGCCAAAATCGTAGTGCGAATAGTGTAAAAAACAAATGGTGCGATATTTCCAGAACGGAGGAAGTATATTAGAGTAGATTAGTGTTGATTTTAATTTAATTTTATTGTAGATTTATTTTGTAATTATTAGAGTGTTTGATTTTGGATGGAGTTGTATATATAAGTAATTATTTAATTAGAATATTTACATATCACCTAATTATTTATTTACGTGCCACTCGACTTTTTAATTCAAAAATAATTTAGAAATCTTATTTTTCATTGGCTGAAACCATTATATTTTCTACGTGGCGCTCTAATTTAGATTAGTGTAAGTGGATAAAATTTATTTTATATTAGTGTTTGATTTTGGATTGAATTTTATTTTAGATTTATTTTTTAATTATTAGAGTATTTGATTTTGGATGGAGTTGTATATATTATTAATTAATTAATTAATTAAAATTTCTACATGGCACCTAATTATTTATCGATGTGACACTCGGAATTTTTAATTCAAAAATAAATTAAAATTCTTATTTTCAAGTGACCTTAATCATTAGATTTCCTATGTGGCGCCCTAATATTGGATTAGTGTTTGATTTTAGATTACCGTTTGATTTTGGATTGAATTTTACTTTAGATTTATTTTTTAATTATTAAAGTATTTAATTTTGGATGGAGTTATACATATTATTAATTAATTAAAATATCCATGTGGCACCTAATTATTTATCTACGTAGCACTCAAATTTTTTAATTCAAAAATAAATTAGATTTTTTATTTTTGTTTTTTAATGTCCAAAACAATAGATTTTGGTATTCGAGAGATAGGTCAATCCGGTATAGTGGAACAACAATATCTACGCGACTACGCGAGTTTTGGATCAGAGTCAAACCCGAGTTTCCTCCTAAGGGAGTAAGGGACTACGGGTCCTTGTTTGCATTTTATTTATGGTTTCTTTGTTGTAACTTTTTGAAAAAAAATATATTTTCTCACCAAAAAATTAATACAATAAAAGGTCATTTATGATCAATTTTCCGAAAACATATTTGCACAATTTTAAAATTATTACCGATATGCCGATACGGAGAAGAGTCTTCCTAATTTCGAGTCAATCTCTTTTCACAACGGCTTTTGGGAATTGGGATGCAAACCGACCAGCGTATTTAATGGATAACTAGTAAATAACTCATTATGACCGAAGTCTCCCAATTTATTTTTATTATTATTTTTTTTAATAAGGATAAGTATACAAAAATTAAGATAGTCTTATCTCAAGACTATGTCCTAACTTATCTAAAGAAATAAAACAATAAAATAAGACCATAGTCTCCCAATAGCTCTCCATGTGTTATAAGATTAACTTTGATAATGATTTTTTTATAAACTATCATCCATCCGAAAAGACGAGTTAGGTTAGTTCTCGAAAAAAGAAAATGGGCCGAAAATGAAAACTTCAACATATGGGTACAAAATAAACCCATTACCGTTATTTAGAACAAAGGTTCCTGATTTCCTTCTGCCGTTTGCTATTTTCTGATTACCACATTTTGGTTGTTCAGAAATTAGAGAGAGAAGAAAACACGCGCCAGAAGCAGAACATCAACACTTGTTCAACGTTGCCACCTCTCTTTCTCTCTCCTATTTTTCTGTATTAATTCATTCAAGTATTTACCATAAAAATGGGAGGATTTTTCAGTTCAACCAGCAAAACCAACAGCGAAGAAGACATTAAAATGGCGTTAGAGAAGGCGAAACACCTCGTTTCTTCCACCCCCGTCTTCGTCTTCAGGTTTATTTCCTCTCTTTTTTTGCTTGCAATTTGATTTTTTTATGATCAATTTTAGGTCAACTCTTCATGACCTTTCAATTTTGACTTTTTTTTGGGGGTTATATTTCTCAGTTTATATCATTCTGATTATTGTTATTAGGTTATTTTATCGGAAATTTATTAGGTTCATAGTCCATTTGATGTTTCGATTGTCCGCCTGGTTTTCTTTACTAATCCGTGAATATCTGTTGATGAGTATTAACTTATCGCGAAACATTAAAAAGTATGTCGATCGTCTCAAACTAGATTTTGCCCAAGTTTTCAACTGATATCATGTGATTTGACATTTTGCATGTATGATTTGTTTGGTTCACAAGGAAATTATCACTGTTTTATTTTTTATGGTTTTCAATGGACATCTTTGAACATCAATTCCGTTAAACAAGTATGGAACTTAACATTTTGAAAGTATGATTTTACTTAATTTTCTTATACCTAAGGGAGTATGTGAAATGATTTTGGCCATACCCAAACATAGATTCTAGTCTCACCTAATGTGAGACTCACAAAGAAATGTGCCAAAATCAGTTTCCGAAATACTCATTGTTGAAGTCTTGGTCCTTTAATCGAGTCAATCTGATTAGGAACATGAATATAAAATGGTAGTATGATATATCCCCTACATCATTTTTAATGCATAGCACACCCGGTAATCCGACTAGGAAAATCAATATAGAATTGTGGGAGTATGATATATACTCATATATCCCCCCCTACATCTAGAATGTTATAATAGTGTAGTGTGATTAGAGGTTTAGAACTAGTATTATACTAGTAGGTCTACTAATTATGAACGTAGGTTTAAGAGGTTCATCCAACTCCGAGCTCCTCATAATGAATAAAAATGATACAAGTAATAGAAAGAATACTAATCCGTACTACTGTATTGGTAATTTGGTATAACTATAAACCTTACTGTTGGATTCTTTTGGTACATTTCTAAGATGAAGTTATCATCTCTCCTACTATGTCAAACAAAAGTTGAAGCCAGTTGCTCTTATAAAGTTGTAAATGCTCTGTATCTAGCTTTTAGAAGAACATATTCTTCCATATCGACAACTCGACAAGACGTGGTGTTCCGACCATTTGATTCATTTTTAATCAGGATTTTGTAACTTCTTTAGTAATTATATAGAATACAGAAAAGGGTAACTTTATAGGTGTTGTGAGTTGTGACTGAATTGGTGGTTGCAGAATCCTTTCTTTGATATCACACAGATGGAATCTCTCTTCTTACCCGTTCCTTATCCTTCCGTGCACAAAATTCGCCTAAATTAAAGCACTTTCTGATACTATAATGACTTCGTTTTAACTTATCTTAGTTTGAAATTCTACCTTTTTTTTGGTGATAATGATAGTTACCTTGAATTAATCTGTATTTGCACATCTGGATTTTCAGTAAAACATACTGTGGATACTGCAATAGGGTCAAGAATCTGCTCAAACAGATTGGTGCTGCTTTCGAGGTCATGGAATTGGACCAAGAACGTGAGTACTATATTCTGGTCACATCTATTTACTCTTAATTTAATTTTATGGTTGCATATGCTGTTTCATTCTATTGTCAAACACGACGTTGAACCTTGACAAACAGTGTTAATCATGAGAAGCAATGATTTTGTTGCATTAGTATTACGTATATAGTATGATCCCGAAGTGATTATTTCAGCATCAATGTTGAGGCTTCATTCTTTTCACTTGAAAACCTTTAATCTGAAAACTTATCATATAATATTTTCCCTAGGAACTTGTCTCAACTTATTCCAAAGTTAATTTAGTTGTGAATTAAACTTAGGGTAGCCCTTAATTGTGGACACAATCAATGTTAAGTAGATATAAGACTACAAAGAGTATCTCAGTTGAGGAAAGTGCCCCTTTGTCTGAACTCACAAGGAGTCGAGAAACTTGCTTCTTGAAGTTCATTACATTACATTCTAATATTCTATGATAATTCTAAACCTGTAAAATGAAATGATTCATTTTTTTTTGTTGGCTTTGCAGAGGACGGAGACGCAATCCAAGCAGCACTTCTGGAGTGGACTGGACAGAGAACTGTACCGAATGTTTTTATAGGTGGAAAGCACATAGGCGGTTGTGATGGTATGTATATAAACCTAATTCCCTACAATTCTCTCTTTTTCTCCTACTTTTTGTTCGATTTTCAGTCCCTTAAAACGCGTTAAATTTCTTCGATTGCAGCGGTGACAGCAAAACACCAGCAAGGGCAGCTTGTGCCCATGCTTGTGGATGTTAAAGCAATTGCTGCCGAGCAGACCGCGTAAGCATTCCTTAAAGTGCAAAAGCTCGGAAAGACGGATATGCTGTATTTTTAAGCTTTGTAATCTATGTAAAAGGGTAGTATAACAGTCTGAAACCTCTCTTTAGAATGTGACATGAAAGATTGTCTGGTAGGAGAAAGAGTATGGTCAAGTTTCTTTGGACTTTGGAGTTCAATAAACAAAGAATAAATGGTGTAAAGAGTAAACGAGTTGTACTTTTTCTGTTCTCTTTTAGTTGCAACGTTTTGACTTTCACGTTTGTTTGTCGATGAACATAACTGACCATTAATATCTATGATTGTGCATAAGGATAAGTTATAAAAAAAGTTGATATTGTGAAAATATAAATTAAAATGAATCTAACAAGATCGACTATGTTTAGATAAATCATCAAAATCAGTCAAAAAGAATACATGATTCGCGTAAAAGGTGAAAACATTCTATAAACTCATAGACGTGCATTATTCAATGTTCAATTTGGCAAATTCATGTTAATTGTGATATTATTCGTGTTATCGATGAGGACGTATTGAGGAGCACACATTTTTAAGGAGTGCTCCTTAAAAATGACAACCAGTGTAACACGACAAATGGTTAATGGGATTGATCAATATCGGATATTAACATAGTCAACAATAACACGGATAATATCACAAAAAATATGAGAGTGATGGATAGCTCAGTTGGTTAGAGCTTTTATCCCGGTTCCAGGTGATTCTGGGATCGATTCTCATCCCCGCCCTTGTGGCTCATTTGCACCAAAAAAAAACTCACATTAATTCCAAAGGGTTAACGAAACTTGTTACCAACTCAATTCAACTCAGCCGAGCTCAAGTAATAATAAAACGGATACGTTTTTCTAAAACTGATTCCGCATTGCGCCAACATTTTAATGTTCAGAAGCCAAATTAGGGAACATTTTATGGACATCAATACAATAATACAAGATTATTCAATAATGCGATGAATGTAAGATTGTCAGACGTGTAAAGATCATGTAACCACGCACATAATCACCAAATTTTAACTTCAAATGTATAAAAACAGTTAGATTCAGACTTCAGATTATCTAGGGAGTACAACAATGAAAGAATATCTCTGTAAATATTTAACTGTACAACTTCAACAATAACATACACAAAAAAAGAGCGCTTTCCAGTATTATAGGTGTGGTGCGGTATAGATCATGCTCATTGCAAAAGTGTAGATACGAGTATATAACGCAACTCTATATATTAATAGTAATCTACAACATGCTTGATGCTTCCTTGGAGGATTAAGCAGCAACTGCAGTAGCTTCTTTTAGTTTCTGAAACATAAGAATCAACAAGTTATTAGAAAATGAAGTAGATGGACTTTTTAAAAATGGGTTCCATAATCATATTAAGAACTATTCTTACATTAGATATATCTATCCATGATTGCAATGTCTTAAGGGCTTTGCCAGATTGCTGCGTTTCACGAGCAAGGGCTACTCCATCACCAAGGGTACTAACTTTTCCACTAACCAAGAGAGCAGCAGCCGCATTTAAGACCTGATTTTGTAACAGAAGAAAAACGGTAACTTTTGTGTAAGACTGTCGTACCGAAAAGACCACTTTGACTGTTTAACTAATCGGTTCTATTGCTTAACCAATTGGTTCTATTGCTTAACTAATTAGTTCCAGTGCTTAACTAATTCGTTCTAGTGCTTTAACTTATATGACCGCCTTATATAAAAGATTGTAGAAGAACAAAGTTCTGCTTATTTAAGGTTTTTGATGACAAGGAGCAACATCATGCTCTTAAACAGTATTGTTGCATTTGCAATAAGCAATGAAGCAAGCTTATTTAACAATTGATTGTTCCTTTAAAAAACAGAGAACATGTTGAACTCAGTCCAACTTTTTCAATCATTGACTATAGACAGATTCATCTGGATTCCAACTTTTCGTGGTTATTGTAAAAGCAGTGGAAGCAGCAAAAGCCTATTCTAAAGTCACACATCAGTACAAACAATAATAAGCAAAGGATAAAAGGTTGAACTCACAAATGCATCTGCTATAGATCCCGTCTCTCCTCCTAGTACACGCTTCAAAACCTCTGCATTGTACTCCGGTCCACCTCCTCGTAAATCTTTCACAGTGCAACGAGGAATCCCAAAGTCCACTGACATATTACATACATATGGCATAATTATGAGATGTGATTAACAATCCCAAGCCAAATTGAATCAAGATATATAAGGGAAAGGTAAAGAAAATGATTTTAGCAGATTTCTTACATGGATCAAAAGAGAACTTCTCAATTTTATCGGGAGTCACATCAAGAATCATTCCAGGGCCTGCAATTTCCGAACATAACATTTAGTTGATTTTCAAGCTTTACAGAAACACAGATTAACAATAGACCTTGGAAAAAGATATCTGAAAAGAAGTCTAAGAACATCACCCATAGGGCTCATTTCATCTAGTCCTTCTGAATGCACTACCAATGCCCTCTTCATGCCAAATCTTTGCAAAGCCTTGGCCATTTTAGCTACCTAGAGGAGAGAAGAAAACAATAATAATAAATCCTATCAACAAAGAAAAACAATTTTTTTGACTTTTGAAGTTGGAAAGAAACTTACAATATCTTCAGAATAAACCCCAACCACTGCATAAGGTACTCGAGCTGGATTTAACATTGGACCTAAGATGTTAAACACTGTTTTAACTTTAAGCTGCTTCCTTATCGGTCTTACAACCTTCATGGCAGGATGGTAAGTCGGCGACATCATGAAACCAATCCCAGCTTCTGTTAAGCATCTTCTTATTCCCTAATAAACAAAGAGAGCAAGAAAATTAACAGCTTAGATAATCAGTAAACATACCAAATATCAATTTTTTACAACACAAAAGGAGGTAGATATAGTTGAAATCCAGTATTTCAACCTGCCAATGCAGATAGGTTTAACCAATGTCAGAGATAGTAGATCTTAAAATCTAGTCCCCACTTATTCAGCAGCATTAAAAGACACCAAAAGCTGGGAAATTTACAGCCAAACAGCATGTAGCTTTTACAGTTAAATAATGCTTATAAAGTAGCAGCAAACCAAAACTAACACCAACCGAAAAACTCATAAATGATTCCATGATAGCATTTATGGAGCCATGGAGGTCCAATGAAGAGTTAACACTTAGGCACTTAGCAGATGGCACAAAAACAAATATTCAATCCACAACTAGTATATATATCAAAGACAAACCTCAGGCTCTAAATCTATGGCAACCCCCAATTCCTCCAAAACATCTGCACTCCCACAAGCTGAAGAGCTTGATCTGTTCCCTTGCTGCAACAAAATCCCAAAAAACACAACCCATCATTAGTAAATCCAGCATATTTATACACACGCAGATATTCAGACTCAATTTGTACCACTCTTTCACACTTTGACATGAACCCCTCCCCCCCAAAACACACCAATTGAGAGAGAAGCAAATAATGAGATACAACCTTGGCTACTTTGGCACCACAAGCGGCGGCCAATATAGAGGCGCCGGTAGAGATATTTACAGTGTTTGCGCCATCGCCACCGGTACCGACAATGTCAACAACACCCTCCAATCCGTCCACACTCTTGCAGTGTTTCATCATTGCATTTGCCAGTCCAACTATCTGCAAATACACATAAAGTAGTCACATGTTAAAAAACAGGTATACTTTCATCAATCTCAAAATCAGTGATGACATTTTTAAAGTCAGAGTCCAATTGAAATTCTGGAATTCCATCAAAACTATATGCAATTCAACACAATGTTGACACATGTAAAAAACATGTATAATTTCATCAATCTCAAAGTCAGTCACAATCCAATTGAAATTCTGATTTCCATTTGTTTGAAATATGAGAAAATCTACCAAATGTCAAAAACCCAAACCTTTTGTCTTAGCCCAATCTCAATATCTCATGAATCAAAACCTAGAAGTCTAGAACTTCATAAATTCTTGGTTCATACAGCCAACCCCATTTATTCTTTTTCCTATTATTAATAACAACAAAAAAAAACTAATAAATTTTCCTCGTAATCACAAAATTAAAACCCCATCATTACTTTGGAGGTTTACATATTAATTGCAAAACTGATAAGACTGTGACTTACTTCTTCATATGTTTCGCCTTTGGCCCTCAACAAAACAAGAAAAGCGCTAATTAAGGGTTCATTAGGATCATTAAGCAAGAAATCCAACGACGCTTCAGCTTCTGATTCCGACAAATCAACTCCACTAATCAAACCCTCAATCACCTGCAAAATTGATTTAACCATTAATCATCATTTAAAATCCATATAAATTGAATCCAATACAATGTAGGAACTCAACAAACCTCGCTGAAGGAGGAGGAAGAAGAAGACGATTTACTGATCGATTGAATAGCAAATTGAGGTCGATTGAGCAGTTTCGAACCATACGGCGCCGTTTCAACGGATTTGGGGGCGAGAAACCGAACCTGAGCTTGGGATGGAAATTCAGGTGTTTTTGAGGTCGAATTGGAGGAGAGAGAAAGTGAAATTGAAGAAGGTTGGCTGTGGAATAACGCCATTGTTGATGCATTCATCGTTGTTGTTGTTGGATGTTGTCTGAAAAAGAATTTGGATTGTGAAATGAGGAGCGAGAATTGGGATAAAAGAAGAACTCTCTCCGTATATGTATGGAAGCAGTCAAGCTGGGAGTAACGTTGGCAAAAATCTATAAACGGGTTACGGACCCGGTCGAATTACGGAGTATGTAAAGTTGTCAACTCCTTTTGAGGGTTTATTTCGTACCAAATTAAAGTTGGACAAAATTAGTTTATAATTTTATATGGGTGGTGGACAAATTACATGCTCGTCAAATCATTTCTATTACTACCTCCGTTCCTAAAAGTTCTTTACGCTTTCCGTTTTAGTCCGTTCCTGAAAGTTCTTTACACTCCTACTTTATTCCATTTTTACTCTTATTTGGCCCACCATAACTTACTCACTCACAATACTTTAATATTAGTTTCCACCCACTCACATTGTTGGACAATTTATAGCCACTCATTTTCCATTTGTTACTCCACCATCACATGTTCACCAAAATTCCTTAATTACCGTGCAAATAGTAACCGTAAAGATCATTTAGGAACGGAGGTAGTAGGAGTTATTACGTGATTCCGACCCTTCCTAAAATAAGGATACGACAATCTTTCTGAACTTTTTTTTTTTTTTAAGTGAATTTAAGTTTGTAAAAATAAGAGCGATTTCCTTCAATATTGCTCGTAAATTAGTTATTTCTCACTCTACCGTCCACGTCCGCAAGAAAAGCAGTCTAATATTTTTTAATCGATCACCGTAAAATCGTCAACTCAAATAGCGATTAGTACAGGTAAACCGCCATCCCAACTCAAATAGCGGTTAGTACAGGTAAACCGCCATTTGAGATGGCGGTTTACAATTAAATGAACCGCCAATTGAGATGGTGGTTCATTTAAGTATAAACTTCTACATAGTAATCTTAAACTGCCGTAGTAATCTTAAAATCGAGCGGTTTTGTGACATATACCGCCAATTCAATTGGCGGTTTTGTTTAAATTTAAACCGTCAATTGAAATGGCGGTTTAGAATTGAACCGGGAAAAAAAATTACTTTTCTCTTTCAAATGTTGACGTGGACGGTAGAGTGGGAAATAAGTTATAATGTGGTGTATTTTGGAAATTAATGTATCTTTGAGCATTATTGACGGAAATCGCTCTAAAAATAATTCTATTTCTGTAAAAATAAGGTGAAAAGAATATAATATTTTCCCCATTAAATAAGGATACGATAATTTTTCTTGAAAATAAGTTTTATTTTAGTTAAAGTAATTAAGTTTGTAAAAAGAAGATAAAAAGAACATGATATTTCTATCATGAATAAGGATATGATAATTTGTAGAAACTCAAATCAATTTGAGAGAATTTAGAGGAAATCAACTGATTCCAATATTGTATTATGAGCTCACACCATGCTGAGAGCTAATCATCAGCTTATATACAATACAAATATACAACGCAAACAGAATATTATACAACGTAATTGTGCCACATCAGCTAAAATTGTAACTGAATTGTAACCACTTTCTAACCAACTGATAACTTAAAATGATAATAAAAATAGAATAAGGAAGTATTTCCTATACTCCCCCTTCAAGCTGGACCTTGGAAATAAGTCCAAGCTTGGAAGAAAGTGACTGGTGTTGAGATGAAGCCAATGGTTTAGTAAGGATGTCTGCAAGTTGCTGATTGCTGGAAACATGAGCAGTCTGTATAAAACCAGCCTCCACTTGCTCCCTTACATAATGCATATCTCTCTTCAAATGCTTTGTTTTATCATGGAAAACAGGATTTTTTGCCAAATGTTCAGCAGACATGTTGTCACAGAATAATTTAACAGGTAAAGGGATCACAACTTGAAGATCTTCAAGTAAACCTTGAATCCAAACCAGTTCACTTGCAGCAGCAGACATACTCCTGTATTCTGCTTCTGCTGAGGATTTACTGACACTTCGTTGCTTTTTGGTTTTCCAAGAGATGAGATTGGAACCAAGAAACACAGCATATGCACTTAATGATCTACTACTGAACTGACATGAGCTCCAGTCAGCATCACTATAAGCAGAAAGAGCAAAATTGATTCCTGCAGAGTACCAGAGTCCCTTATCTAAAGTACCCTTGAGGTATTTCAACACATGTAAAGCTGCACGCAAGTGTGGTACCCTAGGTGAGTGCACAAATTGACTCAAGTGTTGTACACTGTAGGATAAGTCAGGCCTAGTGATGCCTAAATAAAGCAATCTTCCAATGAGTCTTCTGTAGACATCTGGTGTATCAAGTAAGTCACCAATATCAGTTGATAACTTGAGACCACATGATAAAGGTGCAGAAACAGGATCACAATTGTCCATACCAGCATCAATCAAGATATCCTGCACATATTTCTTCTGAGAAAGAAATATCCCATTGCCATTTTTCTGTACTTCAATACCCAGAAAATAAGCCAAGGGACCAAGATCTTTGATGGTGAATGCCTGATCTAGAGCCAGTTTAACACCCTCAATTTGAGAGGCAGAAGTGCCTGTGAGTAAAATGTCATCTACATACACCAGTAACACCAAAAACTCACCATTAAGAGTTCTGGTAAACAAAGAGTAATCCTGTGTGGATTGTTGAAACTGTAGAGTTTTGAGGAACTTGTTCAGTTCCTTGTTCCATTGTCTAGAAGCTTGTTTCAAACCATAAAGTGATCTTTTCAATTTGCATACCTCTCCTGGTTTAGCTTTAGTGTATCCAGCAGGAGGTTTCATGTAAACTTCTTCATCAAGAAAGCCATGTAGGAAGGTATTGTTGACATCAAGTTGGCACAGAATCCAACCTTTCATGGCTGCCAAGGCAATCACAATTCTCACAGTAGCTAATTTGGCAACTGGAGAAAAGGTTTGATTAAAATCCCTTCCCTCAACCTGTTGGTACCCAACAGCTACAAGCCTAGCTTTATATTTATCAATAGAATAATCAGGATTGAGTTTGGTTCTATAGATCCATTTAGAATTGATTGCTGTCTTTCCCTTGGGCAAAGTAGTAAGATCCCAAGTGTCATTGCTCTCAAGAGCAAGAATTTCTGTATCCATGGCCTTGATCCAATGATCACTGTGCTTAGCTTGATTGTAATGTTTGGGATCAGTAGGAGAAGCAAACACAGAGAAAGCAAGGGATTCCCAAGTATCAAACTCATGCAAGGAGAGGTTAAGCAACCAAGCTATATCAGAATAGTCATATTCATGTGAATCATCCAAAATAGAACCAACAGAGAAAGAAAGAGATTCACTATCAGTAAGGTGAGGAGGAATATCTCTGTGAGGAATATAACTACCAACAAAATCCTTGAGAACAGCAGGTGGTTTAATAATTCTGGTAGATTTTCTCACAACAGGTAGAGAAACAACAGGAGAATTCTGAGGTGGGGAAAGATCATTATGATCAAGAGAAAGATCATGGGTAGAAGAAGAGATATGAGTAACAGGAGAGTGAGTGAAATGTGGAGAAGAAGAATAAGATGGAAGAGAAGATGTGAGTATAGGAGAATGATGAGAGGTAAAAGAGTCATTATCAAGACTGTTGTCAGATTGATTAACAATCACATCAGGGTCAATACCAAATTGAACAAGAGTAGGTGAGACAGTAGAGTTTGTGATTGAAGGAGAAGATAGATTGTAGGGAAAAATGGTTTCAAAGAAAGTTACATGTCTAGAAACAAACACAGAGTGAGAATCCAGATCATACAGCTTGAAAGCTTTGTAACCAGCAGGGTATCCAATAAACACACACCTTCTTGTTCTAGAGTCAAATTTATCCCTGTGAATCTGATTATTGTGAGCAAAACACAGAGAACCAAAGACTCTTAGGTTATCATAGACAGGTGGATGATGAAATAAAACCTCAAATGGAGTCTTCCAGTTCAACACTTTAGTTGGAATTTTGTTAAGTAGATGAGTGGCAGTTAAGACACATTCCCCCCAGAACTTCTTGGGCAGATTAGCATGAAATCTCAAAGATCTAGCAATTTCAAGTAAGCTTCTGTGTTTTCTTTCAACCCTGCCATTCTGTTGAGGAGTGTAAGGTGTACTTTTCTCATGAATAATGCCTTTGTCAGCAAATAGAAGTCTGCAAGATTCTTTCACAATTTCAGTGCCATTGTCAGATCTTATTCTTTTGACTTTGGTATGAAATTGTGTTTCAACCATTGCTAGGAATTCAGAAATAACTTTGGCAACTTGCAGTTTATTATGAAGTAGATAAGTCCAGGTGGTTCTACTGTGATCATCCAGAATAGTCAGGAAGTAGGATGCACCATCTAAACTCTTGACTTTATATGGTCCCCACAAATCCAAATGAATCAGATCAAAACAAGCCACAACTTTACTAATACTGACATCAAAGGGCATTTTGTGATGTTTAGCTTTGTAACAAACAACACAATTGTATTCAGTAAAACCTTTACAACTTTCAGCATCAATACATTTCATCTTAGACAAGGAAGGATGACCTAGTCTAGCATGAAACAAATGTATTTTATTCCCTACAGAACTCTTAACTTGAGAAGCACTGGTAGCAGTCTTATTTGGTAGAATATCAACATTGTCATCAGGCACAGCATCTATATTATTGCAACTGGAATTGTGTGAATCAATACCTTTGATGGAACCAGCAAGGGAAGGCAGCACATAGTAATACAAACCATTTGTTCTTTTTCTAGCACCAAGCAATTCAGAATTAGTAGGGTCCTGGAAAACATATCCAGTGCCATTGAATAAGACTTGTAAACCAGTGTGTTCAATCAGCCTACCAACAGATAACAAATTATGTTTGAAACCCTTGACCAACAGAACATTGTGTAACACCAATTTGTTGGTCAAAGAAGTATCACCAATGGTATCTACTGTCAGTTGAGAACCATCTGGTAGACCAACTTTAATAGGGTTGGACAGAGTTCTGATATTGGTCAAGATGGTTTCATCATAGGTCATATGATCACAAGCTCCTGAGTCAATTATCCATAAGCAAGCATCATGCAGTTTAGTTACAGCACAGTTGAAAGAATGGGAGATTATACCTGCATAACTTGCAAAAGAAGAATGAGAACCACTGGTTTCAGTCACTTGAGATTGTTTGCCTTTCATCACTTTCATAACTTATTGACAGATAGCATTCAGCATTTCATTGTTCACCCTGTCATTGTCATTGT
The DNA here is from genome assembly GCF_020520425.1 of Spinacia oleracea. Lineage (NCBI taxonomy): Eukaryota > Viridiplantae > Streptophyta > Magnoliopsida > Caryophyllales > Amaranthaceae > Spinacia > Spinacia oleracea. Next base: position 6,729,331 of record NC_079491.1, read on the forward strand.
CAGTATTTCCCAAAGGTTCATCAACATCATCAGCAGTGTAGCCAACATTTGCTGCAAGCCTATTTCCAGTACCCTTCGAACCCTTGATTGAATTATACCAATCAGGATAGCCAATAAGCTTGAAACACTGATCAGCAGTATGACCTTTGCCTTTGCAATGGTTACAGAACCTATTCAGTTTCTCCTTCTTGATTTCTTTCCAGTCTTTCTTTCCTGATCCAGCAGCATATTTCTGAGATTGATTTTGTCCTCCTCTATAAGCTTGAGTAGCCATAGCACTACTGGTCATACCATTGGATTCCACAGCTGCTTCACTTAATTCTTTCTGTTTTTCTATTTGTTCAGTAATTGAGAATACTCTATTAATGCTAGGTAAGGGATCCATGGAAAGGACATTAGTTACAGTGCTATCAAATCCACCATTCAGTCCAAGAAGAAACTTCATCATTTTATCTTCTTCTTCAAACTCAGCAATCTTCTTCAGAAATTGACAGCTGCATTGCATCATAACACCACATGTGCAGCTAGGAAATGCTCTCAAATTTTGCATTTCATCCCACAGTTTCTTGAGTTTCCCATAGTAAGTAACAATTGTCATGTTTTGCTGAGTTAAACTTTCAATTTCTTTCTTCAATTGATAAATCAGAGGGCCATTGGACTGACCAAACCTCTCATTTAATTCTCTCCACAAATCAGCAGCAGTGTCAATGTAACCAAAATCATCTGCTAGTTCATGATTCATGGAACTTAAAATCCAGCTAACCACCATGAAATCAGCACGTTTCCATTTCATGTAATCTTTATGATTTACAGCAGGTTTTGTTATCTCCCCACTGACAAATCCTTCTTTGTTCTTAGCTACTAAAGCACGTTTAACATTTCTACTCCATCTCATAAAATTTGTACCAGTAAACACAGCAGCAACTAAGGAAGAAGTAGGATTATCTGAATTAGCAATGAAAAACGGATCACAATTATCAGTGTTACCTCCATTGTTGTTGTTGTTATGTGAATTATTGCTTTCAGAATCTTGAAATGCCATCTCTGATGATCAAATCACTCGAACAAACAAAGAATTTTGAACAATCGTCGAAGAAGATCTCAACTATCGCAAGAAATTTCGCAATCACACTTGTGAATTGCAAGAAAATTTCGCAATAAAATTTCTGTAAAACAGATACTCTCAGCTTTGATTTGAAAAACAGATCGAATTTATCTCAGAATGAGCAAACCTTAATCTCAAATCAGAGATTATTGCTCTGATACCATGTAGAAACTCAAATCAATTTGAGAGAATTTAGAGGAAATCAACTGATTCCAATATTGTATTATGAGCTCACACCATGCTGAGAGGCTAATCATCAGCTTATGTACAATACAAATATACAACGCAAACAGAATATTATACAACGTAATTGTGCCACATCAGCTAAAATTGTAACTGAATTGTAACCACTTTCTAACCAACTGATAACTTAAAATAATAATAAAAATAGAATAAGGAAGTATTTCCTATATAATTTTTCTAGAAAATACGTTTTTTAAAGTAATTAAAATTTTTAAAAATAATTTTATTCATGTAAAAATAAGGTGAAAAGAACATTATCTCTGATCTTATTTAGGATGATTTTTTTTCCACGAAACTTATCTTATTCGAACTATTTGCTCTTAATTTATCTGAAGTCATTTGAACTTATTTTGTTTGGCGTGAAATATGTGAAAATAAAAGGGGACTGAAAGGTGTTGTCGAACAAAGCCTTACATATTAGCCATGAACTTATCTTATCTGAATATATACTAACTTATTAGCCTACTCTATTAATTTTAGAAAATGAAAAATCAACGGGTGTCTAGTTGTTGCAATTGCTTAAGTGGGAGCAACTATCGGCATTGGAATTGTTTTAAGTTCCTCGGTTACTTCCGTGGAAAATTAACTTGAGAATAACATCGGGAATAAAATCTTCTCAAACTTATTAGATCTAAAATAAGTGAAAATAAAGGAAAAACCCGTAAAACCTTCCTTCATCATTCGTCATTCTATCATGTTGGTTTCATCTTATTTGGGAGTGTGTTTTAAGGTTTGCTACTACAACAAGGTGAAAGTTTCTTGCTACAGCGGGCCTACGGGTTCATTTTCAAGCTGGGTCCATAATCTAGGCCCAATTTATTTCACATGTGGCAAAAAACGTGTAGTCTAGAATTATTTGGAAGATTTCATTTGGAAAATAATTGAATTTAAATAATTTAAGGTATAGAAGATTGGTAATGGATAATGGACCAATGGGTAACACAAGCATATTAAATAATAATGTATTTGTAGGGTATTTGAGTTGGACCCGTCGGCCTGGTGGACCGGTATGATTTGAAATCATTTTATTTTAGATTCGAATTTTTTCATTTTCTTTTCCAGAGAAAACTATAAATGTTCTCCTATTATTATTGTTTTGCGTGACTATTCTATTATTTAGATTTTTAGAGAGATATTAACTATCAATTGTCCGTTGCTTCAGTGGTGATTGGGCAGAACTTAGTAGGGAGGACTCGTATTCGATCCCCCGCAACAACAATTGGGAGGAGACGAGTAGCTCTTGAGTAATTCAAACAAATGGTTTCAACAATCAACAAAATTTCATCTTCCTAGCCAAATTTTTTTACAAACCATTTGTAGAAGTTGCATTAGGGGGCAACTTTAATTTTTCTATACCCTAAAAATTGCAACTATTGCAATGTTCTCTTAGCTTGCTCTATATTGTTCAAGCCTTACACATGAGCACGTTCATGTGTAGATATAATAAACATTAATGTGACAACTTGAATTTGCACTTGACTTCAGTCTTTATTCCATAAAACCATAGAAACTAGAAATCCTGCATAAATATGGGAGATGTATTGCTCAATTAGTTAAAATATAGAAATGAAAACGTAATAAAATATGAACCCAAAAATCACTACATTATGTAATCCATACTTCGTACTCCATATTTTGTACGAATTAGAGGTGGTCAAAATTCGGGTCGGGGCAGGCTTTAACGCCAAAAAGCATGCCCAAACCCATAAATTTGGTGCGGGCATTACGTGCCTGAACGTGCTTTTTCGGATCGGGCTTGGACTTTGGTCTAAAAATGCACATTTTGTGCTATCCAAATCCATATTTTTCGGGTCGGGACGGGTCGGGCCAGAAGACCAGCTATAGATAATCAAGTCTAGTACGAATTAATTTTGAGTAGATATAGTGATAAATAACTTTGAAAGTAACTCACCTATTAATATTATGGCGTAGGTTGACGAGGTCCTTAAAACGACGGCTTCAGCTATCATTGATTCAACTGCAACAAAAACAAAAAAAAAAATATTTGAAAATTGTCACAAATCCATCAAAACAAAGTTTCAAATGTATTTTTGACTTGCAAAACTGAAATTGTTTTGCTCACCTGAAGTTGAGTCACAATTTGATGTAGAGTTATGAGTCTCACAAAAGCACACTTCTGTAATTTCACTACCATGATCACCAGTATACCCACACGTGCCACGAGTAGCCTCACACGTTTTACAAAATGCATCATGTCCTTGGAGTGAGTACTTCACACGTATGCCATAAGACCACTCGTGTGGCCCATCAATTCTTAGAGGTGCCAAGCTATAAGCACTACTATACCCTTGGCAGTCCAACTTGGTAAGATTTACACCTTGACCCGCCCCAAGATCGTCATAAGCCACCGTGCAACATTCTGGTGGGCCTGACCCATATACAAGGCCCACATTTGTTGGCCCAATAAACCCCCAAGCCGGACACCTATAGTAGTCTTCACAACCCAAACCCGAAACATTCCTACAAGCTAAGTGCTTGGATGGTATTCCTTGAAAGAGTGAGGATTTAACCGAGCACCCGATCAACAAAAAGGCGTTATCGGGTACCGGAGTCAAGAACGGGGCCCGCCATGGCTCGACCACAAACCCGTTACCGCGGGACCCAAGCACTATCGAGTTGCATGTCGACAAGTGGGGGTCATGCAACGTAAGGGCTTGGAAGGTATAATCAATGTCTAAAACCCGGTATGACCCGGAAGCTACATGGAGCATGAGGACACCGTTGATGCAATATAGTAGATCCCGGTAACCCGGGTGTCCACACCCGTATTTGAGACCAAACGGGTAGTCGATAGATACGTTGCCACAATACGATCTACACGTGTTACTATGGTTATAACTTGAACATAGAGGGACTAACAATGAAGGGACTAATAGTGCAAAGAGTGTGATAGACAATATATGAGGCATGGTTATTTGGTTGGGAAATGTTGGATTTTGGAGATAGAAAAATGAAGATGATATTGAGTGTAAGGCAATAGAATTAAGTTAAGGTGATAGATATATACTTTGCTTGAGTAGTAGTTAAGGATTAAGGTAATGACTTTATTCCATTTGTCAAGGAATCTTAATTTGGTCTTTAATAAAGGCTATAAACAAATTGTTAGTAGTGTTACTAAGGGAGCTTTTTCTTTAGCTTCTTGACTGTCCAATTTTCTCTCTGTCTTTTGACACTTTTGAACAAAATGCAAAAGAGCGAAAAGTAGAGTATGATGCAATATTATAGTCCATCCATTTTGTTTCGCCCTTCCTATGTTGAATCTTGGCGAAAGATCAAACCTAGGAAGAACAAAAAGAAACAGAGGCAATATCATAATCTTGTAGGTTAATGTTGCTCGTAGGCTAACAAGGTTAGGTATTGTTTGGTTGCCATGAAAAACAATGGGAAATATTACTTCTTAGAAAGTGAAATATTGTACTGTTACTTGGTTTACAAAAACAGGGTAAGTGACACTCCCTAAAAAGTTTCAGTTCCCACGAAATGAAGGAAGTAAGTGAAACTTTCCATGTTCAACCAAATAACATTTTCTATTTCCTAGGAAATGTCAATAAATGAGAAAATCTTCTTTCCATGAGCGTTTACTTCCTATGGTCAACCAAACGATACCTTAGATGGCCTTCAGGTTTTGTTGATGAATAAAACAAAACATGTTTTGTTGTTGTTGTTGCAGAATTTGTACGGTCAAATATTCGTGTTTTAATCTTCTGGCTTAAACATTTCAGAGCATCACCATCTACAGGATTCAAAAGGATTCAAGAAGAGAAAAGTCTTTAAAGAAATGGTAAATGAGTTTTATTCAAAATTCAAGTGTACAAACTTTTGCCTTGTTTTTTGTAAATGGATCGTTGTTTTATACAATAGGATACAACATCATTAACATTCAAACCATGGTCCATTCCGTGTGCCTAGCCCTTAATGTGTTGAGCCGATAATGCTGCTGAACACAAACTTTTGGAAGTGATTCAAACATACATATAAAGCCGAGTATATATAATTACAACTCCTCTAATCATATTACAAATAATGACATGCTTGATTTACAAATCAAATTTCAAAATGTGATCTCACAAGGTGCATGGAAAGTTCTTCCACGACAAATAGCTTCAAGATTTTCCCCCATATAAGAGCATAGTGGAGAAACTTCAACACCTGAGTTTATGCAAGAGGCAGAACATTAACAAGTTTACGAAAACCTATACTTATGACGGTCTTATGTATAAGACCAACTTCTTACCAAATAGTTATGTTCAACTATTACTACTCCGCAATCAAACAGTTATACTTTCTAATCAAATAGTTATACTTTCTAATCAAATAGTTATCTTTTTTTAACATTGACATTAGCATTTTTTTTTATGACGGGGAACCTCCCACTTGCGTGGAAGCAAACCCCGGCCTACGTGAAGACCCCGCAACCCCTGCAGGTGCCATTCGTGGGAATCGAACACGGATCCCTCCTGCAGGGGCCTGGAGCTCTAGATCAGGCGGGTAACATCAGCGGTTTTACGCATATGGTGTTATCATAGGAGACCTACTCTGTTAACAAGAGCTGATTATGAAAAATGATACATTGGTAATAATGCAAGAGGATAATATGATGTTGCAAAGTGTAAATTTCCGGAAATTTCCCTCTAACATTAACTTGAGTAATTGTTTGATTTTGTAAAGGGATTGGAGGAAGTGTATTTACCAGTAGAATATATAGGTACAGAATGGGTTAGGAAGCCACCAGCAGCAATCACCCACCGAGCATGAAGCCGGAGAACAAGCAGTCTGGCACTATCAGGTGTGTCAAAATTTGCCCCATTTGCGTTTTTAACTGGGGCAAATTCTTCTTCTCGTAAAACCTGAGATTAATGAATGGATATCATATTCGCATTCATAGCAGAAATAAGGAAGCAGGTGAATAAGGGTCACGTACCTCAAAGAGTGCAGTAGCAGGAGAGTATGTGAAAGCATCAAATATGAACTGTTCCAGTTTCAGTCCCATAGTATATCCATTAGCTGATGGTATTTTCTTCTCTGCCAAATGATAGCTGCAGTCGAATTAAGGATAACGATTCAACCAGCAACCTCAACCTCAACTGGGTTAGGAATTAGGATAATGGGAACAGCTAACCATGACTCAAACCGTGATTCATAAGATAAAGTACAAAAGAATACAAGTTTGTTTTCCTATTATTTGGGATTTATTAGTCAGTATCTTAGTTTCTGATATATTCTTCAAATAAAAGGTGCAGGACAGTAGGCTTAGGTGCTTAATTAGGTTTAGGACTAGGACTTATTTTTGGACAACTATTATGTAATGTAGAGTTAGTACTTCTTGATAGCAGTACTGAATGTGTGAGGGCTCTGTATACGGGCTGCTAAAGTTGTTGTAGTTCGAAGCTTTGTGATTAATTATAATTTCAAACTATCATTATCGGTTTCCTAGTGAGCCAAAAGATATGTCCAAATTTTGGTGTTTTGTGGCGCTTGTTTAGCATATTTTAGTGAAAGCAACTCCAGTAAAACAAGTTCAAGTTGTCTAATTGAGAACAATTTCTACTCATAACCCCTTTGTGTTTCTTTATTAATTTAACATGAATTCACCCCAGATTCATTCAAGGCTGCATTTTTTTCCTCCAGAAAATCAACTAGTCACAATGTTTGATCAAAGGGGGGGGGGGGGGGGTCTAATTTAGTTCAAGCCAACAAAATAGATAGGGGAGTCCATATATTTGGTATTTGATAATTAAAAATTAGACAAGAAGATTCAATATTCCTATCAGAAAAGCACACAAATTAATCAATTTCCTAGCCAGAAAATGAAACGAATCTGAAGTTCAGAAGAAAGAAAGCACACCACAGATCGAGTTACTTACATGCTATCATTCTCTAGTCCATTGGCCACAGAATTCAAAAAATCCAAGGTGAACATATGCAAGCAAACCTGAAAGTCATTTGAAAATAACCTGTCAGAACATCAGCTGATTACAAATTTACCAGGTAAGGTTTAACACTGAAAGCATAATCTGAAGAGGACAAGATTGATTATGAAGATTTGGGGTCCAAAATTGCATCATAAATAGCACCATGAAATACTCTGGTTAATGGCCAATAATTACATCCAAATTGTCATGCCTCCTTGTAGAACAATTTGGAAAATTACAGCCACTCATAAGCGATGGCAGTAATTTTATTTTTTTTGTTCTGCAAGCACTAGGACTAGGAGAGCCCCCTCAGCAAGTCCTGTAATGTCTAGACAGGAGATAGAGATAAGAAAAGGAGGTCACCATGCCAACCTAAGCAGAAATGGCGTCCATCAACCAAGCAGCCCTTAGAGCCAAGGGTGACTTGTCCTTTACCAACTTTGCTATATTGGCAGGATGACTTCATGAGTATTGTTTCCAAGGATTTTTCCAAGAAAATGGCAAAAGATTTACTTTCATACGAGATATATATAAAGGATTTCAAGCTATTAAATGCATCAATTGGATTCATAGCTTCATATTTTGTTGCGATGATCATATCTCATGAAGCACATAATGCTAGAGCACTATGCTAAAAGAAACAGGCATGAGGAAGAAGCTAATTATACATTACTCCAGCAAAAGCGTAGACGTCCAGCTTCCTGATTAATTGCACTAGCCAGTGAAGGATCTAGCTCACTGTATTCAACCACATCAAGTGGGCCACCCTTTCCTCGTTGTACAAAGACACCAACTTTCTCTTGTGGATAGGCCTGTTAATCAGATAAACAGCAAATAAATTTGAAGACATATGTATTGACCGTTAACATTTAAATATCTTATGATACATGGAAAGCAAGATGACATCAGTCATTACTTTCCCATGTAACAGTTGAATTTTGAATGGTGAATGCTGATGTCGCAAGCAATATGGTCCTCTTAACTGAAGATGCAGGGGACATCAAGTTGAATAATGGATCATGCCAACTCTCGAGTAAAGATGTCAATAAATTTTAAATTTTTCAATAATTCAATATCAGGAGCATTTAATAATTTTCCCAGGCTATATGTTTGCTTACTTCCTGAACCAGCATGATCAACACTAGAGAGATTTTTCAAACATTAACAGGATATTTGAGTCATAGCAGGATAAAAGGACGTTCTGCTGTCCGCATTGAGGCACATATTTATTTACGAGAAATAAATTTTCTAATTTCCATCTTTAAATGTCTGCTCCTGAAGATAGGACTCCTTTTGTGAATCAAGAAATCTAAGAAATATTTGTCTGAATCTGGAGGCTGCTACTAAACTAAAAAAATCTGGTCCTGCAATTTTAAGTTGTTGCTAACTTTTGTTTTTGAAGTAATTTGAGGTTGTGGCTTTTGTCTCTCCTGATTCAGTTCTGCCGCAAGCTCATGTACATGAAGCATTGAAGAAGACAGCTAAAAGTTATATACTTCGCATTTCATTGAAAAAAAAAAACAACTTCAAATTACCTTCTTTACAACTTTTGCAGCAGCTGCAACACCTTTATCAATGAAATAACCCAAGAAAGTGGGATCAGCAACCCTAACCTATTACCAATACAAAGAAATAACTTACAAGGTTACTAACACAAATGAAGAGGAAAGGAGAAGAGCAGAGGGCAGAAAGGAGAACTTACAAGGGCATTGTCCACACCATAGCAATCAATATATTTGATTCCCCGTGTAGCCATATCTTCTAAAAGTCTTGAGGACTTCAGGGCTGGCCATAGGACAAAACTAGTCAATTCAACTTGTAGGCTTTAGTTTAGGATATAAGCAATCCACTTATCCAGTACATCATAATAACTGTGGAGATGCAGAGAGTGACACACCTATATAAACTCCTCCATTCCCATCAGGAGCCTTAGCCACCTGAGTTTAGACACTTGAGACAATTAAAACAAAATAATTCACAATCAACAAATCAAAATGTCAACCTTGCACAGGAAGCAAGAGCATAGAAGTTCACGCTTCAGCAAAAAAAAAATTGAAAAAGAACTCTCAAGAGAGGTCCAGCATAAATGCAGTTAGAACCTTGACCATCTTCTTTTTCAGTTTCTAACATCAGTGTGATTGATGATATCTGAAAAACTTATTGACTTGACATAATGGAGCTTTTACTTCAACCAAAATCATGTAGATACTCATAGATTTCCATGTAAAAACCATAGTAACATGTGATGTGGGTGTTTCCTTGGAGGTATATTTCTCTCCTACTGTTGGTGATCGATGAGTAATCGAATCATATGTCTTGGTGTATAAAGTTAAAGGGAAAGGATCCTATTTGGGTCAATTGCCCCATTTAGACACCCTGGGTAGTGGGTACATGGAATAAGGTGATATTGAAGGCAAACCCGATAGAGAAAGACAAAGCTTGCTGAAGAAGGCCTGTAAGCTGAACTGGAGTTGAGAGGAACACTTCAGATCCGTACACGGTACACATTCTATCTGTGTACTGGCGTAGACATGTTGGTCTTCATGCAGGCTGTAGGGTGAGACAATCTTGTCATGGCTGGAAAGTCCAAACTGCATAGTTACGCTGTTGCCTATGAGACTTACAGATTTCAGTAGCAGTAAGAAGCTCAGCAACTCTGCAGTGTGTTTTAATTTGGGTCAACCAAATATAGCTGGAGCTAACTTCCGCCCTTATATACAACCTCATCTTCATTTCTATTCTATAACCTAGCCAATCAGAACTGTTCCTCTAGGCTTCTATACATACAGCTTAAGTTCATTTTAAAGGCATACAAATCCAAATCCTCAATATACATATATCTTCATCTGCTGATTGGGTCAACCAACGTGTGTATGGTAGGCTCCTCAGTCCTCACTGTTGGTAGACTAACCTGAAATGAATTCAGTTTTCCCCAGCTTGCATTCCCTTAATTCATAATAAGTCTACTGAGCTTTTTCTCGATTTTTCTTTTACTCTGATCTATTTGGGGAAAATTTTGTACCTTGACAGACTGATTCTTGGACAGAAAATGTTCAGGAACGCACTAACAGCGCAAAGAAAGAGGATCGGTACCCAAAATGTTCAGGATTGCCGGCGAGGGAAGAAACAAAATTTAAAAAGTTCTAGGGTCAATTGACAGACCATGTAACTCTGTATCTAGATTTGATGAAGAGGTTATTTGGAACTTTTCCTACCAGATGAGCCTTCTGTTTCCTGTCATCAGGACTTCAGGAGCCATATACATGCATGAACAGCTTATGTATTTTTTAATTTTTTTTTGAGGGAAACAGCCTATGTTAGTGACTTAAAACTGTCAGTTTACAAGAAACCGCTGTCAAATTTGAGGGCACGTCCATTCTGCTTTGTGCTTAAATATTTTTAATATGGAGTAAGATTTTTTTTAATTAAAGAGCTGAAAGAAAGAGTAAAGAGAAGATAAGTTATCCTCTAATCAGAAACCAAAACTATATATTAACTCGATTGCTTTGTGCTAGATTATTCAACTTAATTCTTATTGTGATTCACTTGGTACTATTTTCGTGATCAAAGTCCATAACTCCATATTCCTAAATGTAACCCTCTTTACTTTGTCACTTAGAGACTAAAGTCACATCCCATTTTCTTACCCACAAAAATTTAAACAAAAACAATAAATTAATCAGCATCTATATGGTGAGGTTCTTTTGGATCAACATCATCACTGATGCTAAACATACACAACATGACAGGTATCAAACTTAACTGAGGCATCAAGATGAAAACTGAACGCACCTTATATGGAGTCTCCATGATGAATCTACCATCTGTTGAAATACATGGTATTGTGCCCTGCTGGAAGAAGGTCACCTACATTGATGATATATACCTCATATTAGCGAAACTAAAAATCAAATAAGCAATTATACAATAAGATTGGTCTAACAGAAGCAAGATGATAAAGATAAACCATACTTGATCAGCTTCGAGGCCAAAATATTTATGACTTTCAAAGAATTTGCGTGTGGCTTCGTCTGTGAAGGGGCTAGTCATTATGTACCAATGGATAGGTATGACACCTGCAGAGCCTGAACATTGCAGATTGAAAGACAATCAGGATACTTTGAACCATACGCACTTATGTAATCACAAAGTATCTTACCTTCACTCATAAATTGAGCTGCTAATTTTTGAATACACATGATTCGCTCAGCCTGAAGTTGGAAAAGTGACTTTCCAGAAGGAAGTCCAATATCTGAAACAAATTAAGATGTAACCCACACTACATCAGAAAATTGACCAAAATAAGGACCACGGTTTATGAATAAAAAAACCATTGCAGAAACTAATACTCTAGAGGTTTATAAGATGTTTCCTCAACCAGTGACTGAAACAAAAAGCCAATGAAGGTAGTCTGAGTCCTCAGTTTCAACTAACTTCAAAAGAGAAAAGAAGAAAGGAACTCTGTCTGTCCTGAGTCCTGGAATGCATTATCTTTCAAGATCACACTCAGTAGGGTAGATTATACTGTACCGATTTTTTTGCTGAGATTTCACATGATAGACATATCTGCAGTAGCCACTGCAGACAGTAAAACAGCATTTACTTTTTCCCGTATCAACATACATCATTATTTGCATGTAAAATGGTGTGACATTGGTTCATATTAGTTTTAGTTAAAAAATCAGACTGTCCACGAATAATGAAATGAGCAAACAAAAATCCAGGTGCAGGATTCAATTAAGAGGAAAGTTTTGGCCTAGAGTAAGAGTTCAATGCAACAAGTAGATGCCAAATGGCACTGTCACTTACTAAAGCAACCCTTAGGATCTGAGCTTCCAAGCCGAGTTCCCTGCATTAACATTATAGGGAATTATTAAGGTATGTCGGATAATTTGTTATTAACTGATCTCAAGCAGTGTAAAACTAGCACTGTGCAAGCTGAAAGATGCAATACACAGATTATAAACAAAAATAAGAGGGGGGGGGGGGGGGGGTTATACTTGGAAAGATGGCTTTGGCAAATTCCATTTCAGGTTGACAAATTTCATTCTTCACACAAAAGTCAATAGCAGTTTCACCATTGCATGAGGTGTGGTAAAAACTAATCTCCTCGTCAAGTTCAAAATACATCCCATCAGGCAACATCTGGTGTGCAAAGGATATGCAAACCAAAAGTAGGAAATACAGTCATCTTTTCCATAAGACAGATTCAGTCACACACTCACACTTCAATAGCAAACTGTATAATCAATTCTCGACAAATTGGAAGTAGTCACCACAAGATCAAAACCAGATACAGTCACTAAACACTACATACTCATCATCATGGCTGATTATGGATCTTCTTGTTCGGCATGGGTGCAACTCTGACTTGAGGTATATGAGGGGTGGTGGTATTGGTATTTGGTTCTTGTTTGGACTTTGGATATTTCTAGCTCATTTTGGGCTTATTTCTAACTCTATCTCATTGCTTAGTTAGCTTATGTCATGATGCTGCATCATTGATGAGTTGATTTGTCTTGGTGTGTGAGAGATTTGGTGGCAATTTATCTTTAGGGATATGAGGAGGGAAGATGGTAGTATTGATTTGTGTTCTGAACGTATTGCATAGTCACGAGTTAGAATCCTGGGGATTTCTAACTGAGTGAAGGTCATTAGAAAAATCTAAGTTATTACGGAGTACTTATTTCACCATCCAGGATCCCGTATACTTGGAACTATTTGTTGTTACTTCATGAGTTCTGTAACATTTCTGCTAGTAATAAGCAGGAAAGGGGATATGAAAACTGAGCTACTTATCTGCAAATATACATCATCCACAAATCCGTAAACTTGGAATTATCAGTCGTCTCTTTTACTCATAACATTCCTGCTTTCCATAAGAAGGAAAGGGGATAGGGGAACTGAACTCATCTTCTTTTAGAAAAGAAAACACTTGAGCTCAGTATAAAGTTTTATGACTCGAGTTTCCAACGGTCAAGTTTCTTGATTCCAGTTACAGACTGATTTTTCTTTTCTTTTCTTTAGCAAGGTGTTTCCCCAAAGAAAACAAACACATACTCCCTCCATCAACGTGTATATGAATTTATATTGAATCGACCTCCACAGTCATAGACTCTTCTAGTAAAGCTTTTTCTGAACTTTGACAAATATTCAGCATCCACAACTAATTTTATGGCTAATAACAGAAAATACCACCAGCACAAATGCACAATAGGACCCAGCAAATTTAATAAAGTTGGGTAGAGGTCCTTCAATAATCATATCCTCAGCATCTGAAATAATATATATTTTAAAGTTGCAAGAGGCGCACCCCTTTGGGAAATATGATACCAATTACAAATTAAAAATGCCTTTTTAATATGCAACATTAATCAAAGCTTGCTTTCAAAGTAAATCAGATTAACATACTAATTTTATAAGCTGATTATCATGATTGCACCTCAAAAAGGCAACTTACAAGTTACAACCGACACAAAGGAGGAACAACAATGTCTAATTTAAGCATGATTACACTTTAAAAGTAATCCTATAATATATGACTGGTGATCCGATTTCTCTTGCAATGATAAAGTGACAATATTTGGCAACACCAAACAACTAATTAGAAAGTAATCCTACAACCAATTCTTGGTGATCTGATTACTATTGCTAACTGACAATATTTAATTTCTCCAAATAACTTAATACATGATCTTGTATGACGAAAATATCTGGCCCAAAAAATGTATCATATTTTACCGTAAGTTATAATAAGTCCGTCACATCTAGGTCGCATAAACAACGATCACCAAAATCGATAACGAAAATATACCTGGCCACCGGACAAAAGGAGGACAGCCAACTTGCCGCCATGGATGGCCTTCAATCCCATCTTCCACCACCTTTCTCTCTCCTCAATTGTTCTCTTCTCCACCGTCGACACGATATTCTCCGCCACCGGTTCAATCGCAGCCACTGGCAATCCTTTCTACCCAAAATTTTGCAGCAGTTCAAAACTCATTTCAAAAAAAAAAATCCCAAACTAATTGATACTATTTCATTAGTATATCAATCTTAAATTCTTAACTACTAACCTACCTTGAGACCGCAATGAGCACCGGATGATCCGATCGATCCTAGGAAGATCCAAACTCTGAACAATTTCATTTAAAATTAAATTAATTCAAAATATTAAAAATCGCGCGCAATAAGATCACACTCCGTAAACAATAACAAATTAACAATGCCGAGCCGTAATCCCGAAATGATGAGGTAATTCATCGTATCAATTAATAAAAGTTCGACAAAAGAGAACAGGAAAGAGAGACCTCGATGTCTTTGATAAGGAGGTGACGTTCATGAGTTGAAAGCTCGTTCCAAAATGCGAAAGTGTCTTCTTGGCCATAATCCTTGAGCCGTTCAAGCAGAGCTTGAGGAGGTGCTGGTGGTGCCGCGGCGGCGATGAGGTTGTTTTCCGTCGTCATTGGTGGTGGTGGTGGTTCGCTCATCTCTTGATTTCTCTGAATGAGTGTCGGTGTGTGGGTGTGGTGGTAGTAACGGAGGAAAGAGTAAATAGAGACGAAAGGAATCAAGTGCGTTTATTTGTCGTGTCAATGTAACAGAAATGTAGGTGACTCGTGGGTGAGTGAGTTAGATTGTCGCGCTTTGAAAACGAAGTTCAAAAATCAAAGATGTTTTTTTTTAAAGGGAAAAGTTAGTCTGAGAATATTATTGTAAATCAAGTTCCGTTAAATAGAGATACTTTGGGGAAAAGAGTTCATTACTATCCGAGTATCCCACTTTGTCGTGAAAGAGGATACGGGAGCTTCATCCATAATGCTCGAATATTTGTTGTTCAACCAAACGGATTTCGCCTCTGTACATCTAAATAGCACATGAATGATCGACTCGGGCTCAAGCCTGCCAGGCCCGGTCCTGAATTTTTATGGGCCCGGGGTGAAAAATAAGATTAGGGCCCTCGTAGATGTTACATTTCCTTTATTTTAAAGCTCAAATACATTTATAGTTTTAAATAGAGTGTAAAACCAAAATATTTATAAGAATAGAAATAAAATTATCCAAAATTGTTTCCCCATAGCATAAAATACACTAAAATATCAAGAATTAATTATCTTAGTGATTTAAAGAGACTAAGAAAACCACCTAATTAGAAGAAAAAAATGCTTATCAACAAAAAAAAAAGGTTATAATTCAATCAAGAACAATACATCATACTACTAATGAACTGTTAAGAACAGAGATTAAAAAAATGAACAAAATATTTTCACCATAAAAAAAAGAAACAAAAAATTAATGAATACTTTAAAACAACAACGAAAAACAAGTCAGCAAAATAAAATAAAAAGATAAAGATAAATGAAGACTTCAAAACAAAAACAAGTCAGCAAAATTTAAAAAAAAAACTAAAATATTACGTGGGCCATGAATCAAACACGGGCACACTATGCTTAGTAACCCTGCTTAAACCAACTTCGATATTTTTAACATGTTATTTTAGGTTTAAATGTAATAACACAAATTTGTTTCTTATATTCGCCCGCATCGCGTGCATATAAGACTAGTTGCATCTAAATGCAACTCATTTTTAAAATTATTTTAATTGAAAATCAACCTTTTTAATTAATAATTATTAATTAGGTCCACTTAGAAATAAATTGAATGCTCAAGAAAATTTATTGAAAATTTTGCGTTGCACGAGAGCTAACTAGTTGTAAATATTGTACGGTAAGAAGGGTAAGGTAGTAAATTTTCATGTCTAAAAATAGAATAAAACAAAGTCTAAGAACATTATGAAATAGATTAAAATAAAAAGTGTAAAAATCATTTTGAAAAGAAGGCAGTAATTTTTTTAAGCTTTTACGGAGTAATAATTAGCAATTCTTAGTACGTTAGCAATCCTCTCAACTCACTAGTTCATAGAAAGACGGCCAAGTGCATGAATGAAAATGCCCACAAGTTGTGGTAATTTGGTCCCAAGCACATGGAGCCCTAGAACTTGACAACCATTCAAGTCCTTGAGTTTTTAAAATACCCCAGCACTTGATAGTCAAGTGCGAGGTTTACTTTCAGTGAAATGTTTCAAAGGGAAGTTTAACTGTAATTTTTCAAAGGGACATATCACTGAAAATCAAATTAACCTAATAAGAAGGTCCAAGTGCTTGAGGTAAATAGTAAAATAAAAATTTGCAATCAATTGCTTGGGTGAATAGGAAAACCAAGCACTTGTGAAATATTTCTTTAAAATAAAATTAGGTGTTATCAAGTGCTTGCGTTTTTCTAAAACTCAAGCACTTGACTCGAAACACTTGAAATTTTTTCTAATATTCAAGCTCTAGTGACCCTCACTGACCCGGCCCGCCCAATAGCCAGGCATAGTTACTTGTTTGTAGCTTGTAACAATTGTAAGAAAGATTTCGTAGGTAAACCATAAACAAAGTTGCACGGCCACAGAGGGCTATACTAAAGAAAATTAGAACTTGCTTGTCATAGTGCAAATGCATCTCTATTATATAAGTGAAGATGTGAGGTTATTTTAGTAGATCCACTTTTGGTGTACCCCATTGGATTACTAAAATATCTTCCACACTTATAGAATAGAGAATATAATGACAACCTATCCAATAGGAAAAGCCCAAAGAACCATTTTAATCAATCTAGCCCATTAAATAAATTCTTACCATTTTAATCAATCTGTTTATATGCGTTCAGCTCTATCTAACTTATATGTTTCTTATATTCGCACGCATCACATTTGTATTATATTTTTACATGTTATTCAGGTTTAAATGTAATAACACAAATCTGTTTCTTATATTCGCACGCATCGCGTGCATATAAGACTAGTATAATTAAAGCAAAGTGGTGGACTATGAGAGGTGAGCAAACCCCCAATACTCTCTTCTCAGCTATGCCATGTCATATGCCACGTCAACCCATTCAAAAGGCAACCATTTAATCACACACCAATCAAGCAAGAAAATAAGGATAAAAAATTAAATAGTTACAGTCTAACTTAATTAAGGTCAAAGTTTCCGAAATAAGCCTAAAATTATCAACAATAGGGAAAAAAAATAATATAATTTCCAAAATAAACCTAAAACAAATATCTTTTTTTTGAGGGAACCTAAAACAAAAATCTGACAGAATATAAAAAGTAAAAAAAAAACAAATATGTAGGAAATGATATACACATGTAGGTAATTAATCTACAATACTACATATTTCTTAGAGAGAAAAAATAAATTTCGAAAATTTATTTTAGAAATGTGAATTGGGCAAAATCAAACCGCATACCTAAGTTTGACTAACACGTCTAAGGTATACCCGCACATCTTCCCACATTTTCCCCTTATATATACATATCATGTTAGGAGAAAATGCAAGTGAGACCAACACTAGGCATAAAAGTACCTTTGGGTGCACGGTACACGTTTTTCCCTTATACTCCCCCCGTACCAAAATTATATTCCTATGTTTCAAATCGAGCGTTCCAAAATTATTGTTATGTTTCTAATTTTGGCTATTAAGATCTCCACTTTATCATGTACTATATTAATTAAAAATGCATTGAAAACCCCACTCATGTACTATATTCCACTTTCCTATGTACTATATTCTCTTTCCCATGTACTTTATTCCACTTTTCAATGCAACTCAATCATTATTTTATTTCACTTTTCTATGTACTATATTCCATTTTTCTTAAAACCCGTATTTTTAGTCAAAAGATATTATGAATATGAGACGGAGGGAGTACATATTTTTTAGAGTGAAAAGTCAAAATTTTAAAATTTATTTTAGAAATGTGTATTAAACAAAATCAAACCGCATACCTAATTGGCTAAATTTGACTAACACAAAAATTCAATAGTTGATATGCTCAAACTCTACGTTGTAGAGTTACTCCCTCCGTCCCTTAATACTCGCACCGCTTTCCTTTTCGGGTCGTCCCTTAATACTTGCACCGCTTCTATAAAAGGAAAATTTTATCAATATTATATTATTTCTCACACTTACCTACTACCCCACCTACACCCCTTATTCTTTACAAAAAAATATCTAAAAATTCACATCCTCCACTCACAACTCCCCACCTCTTACACATTTCCACTAACAATATTAAAAAAATACAGTACCCCACTATCAACTAACACCGTTAAATTAATAAGTCAATTCAAATGTCTTAAAACTCCGCACCGGTCAAATCAGTGCGAGTATTAAGGGACGGAGGGAGTATTTTAGAACTCTAGAGGATCCAAAACCATACGAAGTATATTATATGCTAATGCAAATTAGGCACAATTGCTGTTTTCCCTCCGCGGTCAACAAAAGAAACTTCAATTTTATCACATACCAAAAATCAAACCAACAGTTTAACCAAATTCTGCCGTCACTCCCTCTAATTCCAATTTTGTCGATCACTCGATTGCATATCCAGGTTATCTTTCTGTCTCAATATTTCAGGTAATACCACAAAACCCACCTTCTGAATTCAATTATTTTGCTTAACTATTCGTGATTTAGACTGCATGAGTAGAAACAAGAAGCCACCAATCACCAATTTTGTTTAAAATTAGGGCATAGTTTGAATTTCTGGAATTCTGTATATGCTGGGTCTCTGTTAATTTTTGGTGAATTGAACTTGAAGATTTAATGGAGAGGGGGCTTACAAGTGAGGAAGTCACCTCTCCAGATCAATTGGATGGTGGGTTTCAGATATCTGATGGTGGGGAAATCGGGGATGGGTTATCTCCAGTTTCTTCACAGTACTCTTCATGTGAGGAATCTGAGTTTGATCGGTATTGTAGCGCGAATTCTGCTATGGGGACCCCTAGTGTGTGTAGTTCAATGGGGTTTTATCATGATACTTTGGATTCTGATTTTGGTTCATTCAAGAGTTTGGAGGGTTTTAGTTTAGGTGGTGAGAGGGTTCCTAGAAAGCTTGAGGGGAGCACATATTCATTATTATCTAGGGAACCCGGGTTAGGGAATCGTGTTTGCGAGCTGCAAAATGAGGAGGAAGAATTGAGTCCTGTGTTGAGTAGGGTTGATGGGAAGATGGAAGTTTTTGATAAAGGAAAGATGGAAGTTTTGGATAAAGGAGGGAGTTCTTCGTCTAGTTGTGGAGTGTTAGGGAACAAAACCGGGCTTAAAGGGGCTAAGGCGGCGTTTGATGGGGATGTTGGAAAGAAGGAAAATTTGGCTGTACTTTTGAAAAATGTGGAGGATGTGTTATTGCAAGGAGTTGTTGCTGCTAGAAGTGCAGCTGAGAACTTGTTGGATAGTAATCATGCGGATGAAATGGAGGACGATAGATGCAGAGAACAGGATGAGACTTCTTCGAGGTATGATCATTCGGAGGGTGAGGATTCTATGTTTAACTATGGTTCAGATGATGAATCTCAGCGTAATGCTGCATATTATGTGAGAAATGTAGGGGATTACCGTGATGAAGATGCAGGATGTGAGAATTCGGTGCTTATGAACCCGTCTGTGGCTTTTGGATCTAATGACTGGGAAGACTTTGAGTTAGATGGAATGGAAAATAAAATGCAGCTTCCTGATAATTTTTGGTTGCGGCATCAATCAGCTGAAAATGAAACCACTTCTCTAGATTTGACTTTGACGAGGTCAACTTCTAAGGAAAATTTTCATTGCCATGAGGAAGAAAGGAATGCAAGGGATGATCTCCTAGAAGTTGATAAATCATCAGAGTGTTCTCTTAGTTGTTCGACTGTCAATACTCATTCCTCGAAGGTTATGGAAGCAGGGGCAACGGAGGGCTGCGGGGACATTTCAAGAAGATTCAAACAGATCAACAGTAACGATGAATTGGATGAGTATCTTGAGAATTGTTCTGGATACGATGTATTCCAAAAGCCATGTACTTCAGCGTATGCTGTGGCAGAGATTGGATCCATGGCAGACGAGAAAGAGAGGAAGAACCTCGATATAATTATTGACGGAGCAAGTGGCCATGATGACCACCCAGTTCCACAACAATGCTTGGTTCCTCTGCGTGATATTGGGGGTGAAACGTCTTTTCCTTTAGTTGATGTTCACAAAGATCATAGGTTGGAATCGTTGGATGTCCTTCAAGGTGCCCAGAAGGAATCTAAATCAGCTTCAACATGGCTTAAGACTGAAGAGGGGAGGACTCAGGGTGACTTAAATCTAAGTGGAGGTCAGATCACAGGTAGCAAGGTATGTCAACTTTGGATGAGATACAACTGCTTTTAATTTTAACTTTGCTTTGGCTTGTTATTGTTGTTTATTCGGTGAATACTAAGTAACCCAGTCGTTCTGATTGCATTGTTGTGTTATATATTGGAAAACTGTGCAGAAATTTAAAGGAAGAAGATGAAAATTTGCCTTAAAAGCTGGAAATAAAAGGTAGTAAAAGCTTTTGAGAGGCTTGTTCTCTCTCGAAGTGTAAACAAAATCAAAGAAAACTCTCAATAACATTGTTCATGCCTTTTGTCTCACTGATCCCCACTTTTTATAGCATGTCTAAGTCTTAAGTTCTTAACTGACTTTATATAGTATTTCTAAGTGGTGACTGACTTCCTTCTTCTTCTTCAAGCTGATTCTAACTACTAATCATGCATTGCCTACACTACCCACCCCTTAGGTTTGTTCATTACATATGTGGTTTGATTGAATTACTCTTTCTGGTTTGATTGAATTAGCTCTTTGCTAACATCTTATAGTGCAGACCTTTCATGAGCGAAGGTATAGACTTCACCAAGTAGAATGGTTTTAAGGAAATTCTTACAATGACTATTCTTCACACTTCAGGATCCTCACCATATTGGAAGCCCTTGCATAAGCTTCCGCAAAAGTAGTGGAGGTGCCTCCTTCTAATCACTTTTGAATCCTAAATGCTAATCCATCTCAAACTTTTGACCCTTAGCTCTCTCATTTGATCCAACATTAGGGCAAAGCTTGGCTAAGTCATTGAATTTGTCATCATATTCTTGCAAACCTCCTTGGACCTATAATTCGAGAGCATTAGGAGGCAAAAGTTTAACGAGTTTAGCAGGCTTAACCAGCAACAAGGAAAATATTATCAAAATCTCGGACCCAATTCTCAACAATCACGAGATCTCCTTTCCCTACAAATAGGGGAGGTTTCAATGCAGTAGTTTTCTTAGCCATGGCAGCTTGCGGGTGATACCAACAATGTTGTTAGCTAGGTGGTTTAGGAGGACTAACCCATATTTTTGAGCTAATTGTTAAAGTGCTCTCAATCTTGCAGCAACTTGTACGGGTGTTTCATCCATTCGTTCGTTTCTTCCACGTGACTTCATATAAACGTTATAGCTTTGCATGCGCGTGTTGCACAAACAATAAATGTTACCACCATAACACATCTAGAACGCAATTATAGCGTCACAACTATACTGCACATTTTCATATGTTTATAAAGAACAAAGAACTATTCAATATTGTTTATAAACGGATGAAGATGTGCAGTATAGTTGTAACGCTATAATTGCGTTCTAGATGTGTTATGGTGGTAACAATATTGTGTGCACGACGCACATGCAAAGCTATAACGTTTATACGAGGTCAAGTAGAAGAAATGGATGAAACACCCGAACAAGTTGCTACAAGATTGAGAGCACTTTAACAATTAGCTCAAAACTTTGGGTTAGTCCTCCTAGACTAGCTAGCTAACAACATTGTTGGTGATGACCCGCAAGAAGATCCCATGATAGTTAAGAATTGGTTCTGAGATTTTGATAAGATTTCCACTGTTGCTGGTATACCCGAGCCTCAAAAGGTGACCAAGCTACCTTTTACTTGCGTGAGAATGCTGACACTTGGTGGGAAAATGAAGGACCTATAATTCGAGAGCATTAGGATTTAGGAGGCAAAAGTTTAACGAATTTAATAGGCTTAACCAGGGAGGTTTGTAAGAATATGCTGACAAATTTAATGACTTAGCCAAGCTTTGCCCTAATGTTTTACCAGATGAGAGAGCTAAGGCTCAAAAGTTTGAGCTAAGGCTCTTGTGTGATAGCAAGTTTTTCTGTTTCCTAACCAAAAGCTTCGCTTAAGCGATTACATACCCGAACAAGTTGCCTTCCCTGTTCACTGCTTGCTAGTTAAGGATTTGTTGGTCTTAGGGGTGATCTGATTTTCATTTTATTTTGTATTCATCTAAAGATCGGTGTGCTTTATGGAATAATCTGAGCTTAAGCAACAATTATCTTTTATTCTTTTATCTAACACACAGAACGTGTTTGCCCTACTTCTTTTGGACCTCTGAATTTTAAGACTTCAAATGATATTGTTTTGTAGGGAAAAGAGATGAATGCATTTTATGATGATTTTGTACATGAAATGGAAGAGATTTTGTTAGAATCATGTGAATCCCCTGTGAGGAGATTTAAGGAAAGGAATACTGGGCTCCAATCTGACCACTCGTCGCCTTTAGGAGACGGTGAACACATTGCTTGTACTTCTGGTTTCGATGATAGCAACCCCTTGTTTAATCATCCACTTAGGATTGATGGGATTGAAGTAGTGGGTGCAAAGCAGATAAAGGGAGATATCTCACTTAGTGAACGACTGGTTGGGGTGAAGGAATACACGGTATACATAATACGGGTTTGGATTGGCAAGGATCAGTGGGAGGTTGAGCGCCGATATCGTGATTTTTATGCACTTTATATTCAGTTCAAAACATCTTTTTCTTCTCAAGAATGGGCTCTTCCGCCCGTTTGGTCTTCAGTAGACAAAGAATCCAGAAAATTCTTTGGTAACACTTCTCCAAATGTCATTGCAGAGAGAAGTACTCTTATCCAAGAATGTTTATGTTCCATTCTCCAATCCAGGTATTGTTCCAGTCCTCCAAATGCTCTGATTTGGTTTCTCTCTCCGCCAGAAGCTCTTCTGAGTTCTTTTCAGTCAGATGCTGTGATGCGACAATCTAATGGGGGTGCACGTACTGAAAGAGTTCCTAGTTTAGGGAAGACAATATCACTGATAGTTGATATCAGATCCCACCAGTCTGTAAAGGAGCTTCTGGATATACAACATTATACATGTGCTGGGTGCCGTATACATTTTGACAATGGTAAGACTCGTATGCTAGAAATTGCACAGACCTTTGGTTGGGGTAAACCACGATTTTGTGAATATACTGGGCAGCTATTCTGTTCTTCATGTCATACAAACGAAACTGCAGTTCTGCCTGCCAGAGTTCTACATAACTGGGATTTTACTCCATATCCGGTTTCTCAAATGGCCAAGTCATTCCTGGATTCAATTATTGACAAGGTTAGTTGAGACTTGTAATACATTTCAACATCAATATCACTCAACATCATCAGTATTACCCTAAACTTATGAAGTGGCTCCCGCTTTTGTCAAGGTGGTCGGGTGGTAGGGTGGATAATACATCCTTTTTGTCATCAGAGTAATGTTCAGAAGAGCTCCACCCAAAAGAAAACATTAAAAAAATTTAAAAAAAAACTAGGTGGGAGCCTTATTAAAGACATCGGGTAATAGTATTCCCTACACCAATTTGTGGTTTCTGTTGTTTCATTCTTTCCTTCTCTCTGTTCTCCTTTACTTTTCCTTTTTTGGTTCTTGTCGTGTTTTCCTCCCATTGAAAGGCATGTCAAGTTAGATATCTTCCATGAGTTTTGATCTTCAAAATTATGGACTGAGAATAGTTCTGTAATTCACTGCAGAAGTCTTCGGATTATAATGCGTTTTCTTCTAGCAATATCAAGTTTATACTAGTAGTGCTTTCATTTTAAAAACATTTTACACTTGACCAAAGACTCCCTTGTTGAAATTCTACTTTTCTGTTTATATGGCCGATGTATCCTATTCTATAGCAGTTTCTATATATTGCTTCCATTAACTCTCTCCTCCTTCCACCCTTTGCTATTACTCAACTTGTATCTGCTTGTTAAAAATATTGAAATTTCTCTGCTAACTTCCTTGCTATAGGTTGACATAGAACTTGAAATAAAGCTCAGGCACGTGTTTGCATTTGTTGTCATATTGCTTGGGGTCTGCTGCCAGCTTGCAATTATATGCAACTTGTGTATTACCATATTGTGATTTGGGCTTGATATTTTTCTTCTTCATTTGGCAGCCTATGCTCTGTGTAAGCGCAGCAAATCCTTTCCTTTATTCTCGTGTTCCTGCACTGCTCCATGTTGTGGGTACTAGGAGGAAAATTGGCGCTATGCTTCCGTACATCCGCTGCTCTTTTCATAGGTCTATCTATAGAAGACTTGGATATCGGAAATATCTTCTTGAAAGTAATGACTTTTTTGCATTAAGGGATCTTGTTGATCTTTCCAAAGGAGCATTTGCAGGTATTTCCACCTTCTCTCCCCCGAGTCCCCCCCCCCCCCTCTCCCGTCAAAACAACCCAAAAAAAAGGCTACATGTGAAATTGCAAAATGTTCAAAGTTATATGTTGCTTTTTAAGTTGTTTAACTTGCATTTTTCATTTGGCGTGGCCATGGACACTCCAAGCAAAACCCCCTTCTTCTGCATCCTTCTATAAATTCTTTGTTTAGCTCTCCCCCTTCCTGAATTCTCTACATCTGATAATCTGATTGTACGAATAAGATGGATTAATGGTATCAACTGTGAGGCTTGGTATACTAAATTTGTTGCGTATATAAATCAAGATTAGATTTGCAGGAAAGTTTAGCATCTTGGTTATGGAAAATTGTACTTCGTATTAGACATCTTGAAGTGTCTATTTTTGTTCGACACTCTGAATGGTAACATCAGCCTTGCTTAGGTAACATGTATTATTCCCTTTGGAATGTAATCCTGGGAAAGTGGGAGACTGATAATTTTTATGTTTTCTCTTAGTTTGACTTGACACCATCACACTTGCCTGGTTAATTAACAGGAATTAGAGATTCTGGTTTCAGGTCATGCATTTAATTTTGGAGTTAAAATATGAATGAAAGCTCCCAAGACTCCCCATCTCACATGAGTTTAGTTGTATAACACTTTGTTTGGATAAGAGGAAATGAGGAGAAAGGGAGGGAAGGGAAAGGGAGGGGTACAAGTTCCCTTGTTTGGATGAGATGGGGGGAGGAAGGGGAGGGAGGAGGAGGGATTCAGTTTCCCTAAATAAACACCATCCCCCAAAAATTGGAGAGATTTGGATGGGAAATGGAGGTCCACCTTCCCCCTCCCCTTCCTCCTCTTTCCCTCCCCTTCCTTTCCCTTCTATCTTGCTATCCAAACAAAGTGTAAGTGTCTAGCGTATTTACTGTTTCATCCCTGCTTTTTTGGTTCATGCTCTTTTGATTTGTAAAAGTTATCATTTTACTTTACATTTGAGGGTTAGATAAATCTTACCTTCATGTGAAGTTCTGATTAAGGTTTTGCATCTCTTTCCGATAAACATGTGATACACAATCTTAATGACTTTGCCATATTATTGAACGTAGATCTAAACTTCTGAAATGAGCTAGCTATGTCATGTAGTTACGACCTACAGGATATGGTTTATGATTTATCTGATATAAGCTTTGGATTGAACTTAATTCATCTTTAGATCTAGCTAAGCTGCTTCATGTTCCAATTCATCCACTGTTGATAGGGATTTCGTTGAGCAACACATTCTGGAAGATTACAAAGTACCAAACCTATGGTATTTCCAACATATGGACCATAGCTGTGATTTTTAGATTTTAGATGACACCTATCAGAGATTACGGAAAAGTTGACATGGTGGATGATTGCCTGTTTTTATTTTTTTTTAAATTTCTCTCTTTGGTTAGTT
The DNA here is from genome assembly GCF_020520425.1 of Spinacia oleracea. Classification (NCBI taxonomy): domain Eukaryota; kingdom Viridiplantae; phylum Streptophyta; class Magnoliopsida; order Caryophyllales; family Amaranthaceae; genus Spinacia; species Spinacia oleracea. The sequence continues at coordinate 6,755,393 of NC_079491.1, forward strand.
TAAATGTGTGAAGGATAGATAGTCTTACAATTGCTGATTAGATTTTTTTTAAAAAGAGTTGATATTTGACTTTGCACTTATGTAGCACTTCCGGCGATTCTAGAAGCTGTATTGAAGAAAATCCAGGAGCACATCACAGAGTTATGCCTTGAGTGCTGCGACCTTGGTGTTTCTTGTGGTGCTCGACAGGCTTGTGATAACCTATCCTCTCTTATTTTTCCTTTTCAGGTATAAATATTTGTCACACTTTGATTATTCCAAGCAATTTCCCAACAATAACTTAGCTCCAACACCTGAATTCTCACTCTACCAAGAAAAAAAGGGGAAACTAAAAGAGGAACATGACAGCTGATTTTCCTTTGCTCTTTTAACTTTATATACTCCAATCTGAATATTGCTTTTCGACTGAATTTCTGCCTTACATCAGTACATGGCTTAGTAACACTTATTTAAGGCTTGATGAAAGAAAACTGGGATCTAGCAGTATTATCTACTTGAACAAAGAATTTAATGGAGCTGTCAGCAGATTTCTGTCTTTGACGTGTCTAATTACATCAGGAAACTGAAATGACTGCCATTTTATTCCTGTTGTAGCGTATTATTTTTGAGATACACTGGATTATTCTCTTGCGTGGACCTGGTCCACAAAATTATTAGTGTAGACCCAAAACCAATGATTTTCTCCAGCATCCTTTTTACGTACATTGGGACCTTTATTTTTCATATAGTGACTGTAAAAAAATTAAACACCAAATTTCTTAGATATACAAACCATTTTTTTAATCATAGTAGCCCTATGTTTTTAAGTGAATTGTGACTTAAAATCACATTATTAAAGCACAACATGTATCAAACATCGATTTGAAATTGATTTTCATAATAATCCTAATAAACATGCCAAAATAAATTAGTAACAAATTGTTGATATTTTTTAGACATGGTCCACAATAAATTTAGTATGGACCTCATCCATTTAAGAATTGGTGTGTTCTTTTTGCTGCTAGTAAATCTATAAATTGTATTGTAGGAGGAGGAGATTCAGAGGTGCAAGTCTTGTAAATCAGTTTTTCATAAGCATTGCTTCAACAAACTCCTGGAGTGCCCATGTGGAGCAGTCCTCAAAGAGCCTGTAAAAACCGCAAGTGCTGCTGGATTTTTGTCTTTGTCGGTGAAGAAATCCGACCCAAAGTCACCTTCGGGGTTCCTTTCACGTCTGTTCCCAGTTTCAAGACACGAGAAGAGACATAAGGATAATAATGATAACGTGATCTTGATGGGATCTTTGCCGAGCACCTCACTCTGATCCCTTGTAACCGTAACATATCAGCAACTGTGTATAATTGTATTGTAATTCACTGATTTTGTAGATGACATTCAAAAAGTTTTGGCCATTCTTTTGTATAGAAATTGTGGTTGTAATAAGTAGGGAACTAGAAAATGAAGAGAACTGTTTAAATTATATCGGTACTCAACACCGTGAATTTCGTTCCTTAGTGTGATTTTAGAAGTAGGGTTATGTTGTAACTTGTAAGTACAGATGATTTCTTCTTATTTTGGTTGTGCAGAATAGTGAAGATTAGAGATTGGATCCTCTGTATATTTTGAAGCTTATGGGTGAATCCCTTGTAGCTTTGAATTCGTGATAAATAGAGAGTAGTTTAGGCTCTATTTGGTTTGTGTGTAACGTTTTCTTGGAATAAGATTTTTTTTCATTTTTCAATCATTTTATGTTATTTGGTTTGACAATAGATGCTCAAAGGTGGAAGAGCCTTTTCTATTTGAAAGAAAGGGACACTGTTTTCTGAAATAAGTAATAAGGTCCCATCAATCTTCAATAGGGCCTTAGTCTTTTGAGCTCAAAGCTATACAAGAATTTTGTCAAGAAATCCTTGTTTTTTCACACGTTTATGCGAAAGCTAGAGCTTCTAGTACACCTACTTAGAGCACATACAACCTTGACATGTAGCTTGGGTCAAGTGATAATTGACATGACAAAATGACTACAATGTTGACAGTGTACAAGGGTCAAAATTTAATTAACTTGACCCGGGTCGCATATGTGACCCAAGGTCAAGTGCGTTAAAATTGAAGGTGGGACCGACTTCAGCTCCACTTGCAGTTGCATCGGCTGTTTGCATGCAAATATTTAATGCAATTTGTACCGTGATTACATTACTGTATGCATGCAACAAATATTTCAAGTTGTTGGGCTCATGTGAACCTGCCACGCATGCAAGCATAATTAATTTTTTTTTGTTTTTTTTATTTTGCATGATAACAATCCAGTTATGTATCAATTTTACTTCATTGTGCTATATATGTATGTTTAAGATTATACGTTACATTTTTTATTTATATGTAATGTTAATTTAATTTCATATTTTTTCGTTTGTTAAAATTAATAATTGTGTTTGAAGGTAAATTTTAAGTGGAGTATATGTAAAAATAAAAAAGTAGGTAAGAGAAATTAATGACCTTGAGTCAAGATTGTAGAAGCAAAAGGAGAGATTTAAGTAAGTGATATGTCAAGTTAGTGGAATATGAGGTGGAAGAAGGAAAAGGTTGAGAGAGAAATTATTTTTCACTTGATCAAAGGTCAATGATGCACATGATCTTAACAATCACGTCAACTTTCGGATTGAGCATATCCAAAAAAAGATACAAGTCCTTGCTTGATGTATGGTTTCATAAGTCTAACCCTAATAAAGAACATTTTAAAACTACATTCTCCTTCTTTTAATGTCACTTTTTTGTCATGAAATATATGTTGAACCGTTGGTGTCGTACTATTTTTTCTAATCATCAAGACTATGTGTATATTTCAAGACATTTCTAGATTATGGGTCAATAGGGTCAATTGTAATTTTATTATTGTATTTCATTATTAAAACAAAAATGTATAAAAACCGTATTTTATTTCGAACCAGACAATTCGTGGCTCTGAAAGAGTCTTGTCTCAATTTAAAAATACCAAATGTTCTTCACAAAAAAAAATAAAGTACCAAAAATTATTCTTGCATGGACTTGATCCACATTAATATTAGTGTGGACCCAAAATCAATAGTTTTCTATAGCACCTGTTTTACACTCATAGTGACCTTTGTTCATATAGTAAGTATAATAAATTAAACACCAACATTCTTAGACATAGTAACCATTTTTGAAGCATAGTAACCCTATGTTTTTAAAAGCAAATTGTGACTTAAAATCACATTATTCAAACACAACATATATCAACGACACTAATTTGATACTCGTATTTTTTTTCATGATAATCATAATAAAATGCCAAAGTAAATTAGGAACAAGTTATTGACTTAATATTAAGACATGGTCCACAATAAATTTAGTGTGGACCAAATCCATTTAAGAATTGGTTTAATACAAAATGTTAATTCGAATAAATTTTGTAAATATTTAAATCAGATTGGACTTAACGTTTCAAAATTTCAGCCCGAATCCAAACCAAACACCAAATTGATATTCCTATTACACTTTGCGTCTCTCTTTTACATCATCCATTACACTTTGCGTCTTACAATCGGAAAAGTAAAATAAAATAAATAAGAGCGTCTTTCAAGCCCATAGAAAAGTCAAACGAGAAAGAGGGAGTGTCACAGACAGGACTGGTGCAACCCGAAGGTTCAACTTCTCGAAGCTTCGGTCTCGTTTTCTCTCTCCTCCATTCCCGCTCATCTTCCTCACCAGGTTTCATTCAATCTTCTTGTTTTTCCTTGAATTTTATATCTTCACAACCAATTATTCATGCTAATTGTGAAAACCCTAATTATTTGTACATGCATCTGTGCTATTTTGTTGATTCGTTGTTTTTCTTAAAAATCGGGAATTAGGGTTTCAAAAAATTGAATTCAACCTTCACCGTCGCTATTGTTGAATGTTGGCTCCCATAATCACAAATTATACCGAATAATTGGCCGGAATTTGATTTCTGATAGTTTTTCAAGTTGGTGATAGCTCAATTTTCGTATTCGAGTTTGTAGGCTCCTCGATATTGAAAGCATGCGCTTTTATATGATTATATCTACTGATTTGAGTATCGGATTATAAAATGAGTAAATGAGTGAATTTTTGTGATAAAAAATTCGGATTAGGTTGGTATATCGTCATGCTGTTACATTAGATTCTTAGTTTAATATGTTGGTGAATTGGTGATGCCCTGGATAGTTAACTGGTGGGTTGGGTGGCCAATGTCGGTTACAGGTCAATTATATTCGAATTAATCAGAGGTTGTGGGTAGTAATTGGTTGGATTTCGAAATAGAACAACTCACTTTGTCATCATATTTATGTTCTTTTAATCTTATCATTGTGTAGTTGGTTGGATTTCGAAATGGACAACGTGGAGCAATGGAAGGCCAAACTGTTCGATATGCTCGAGCAGGGGAAGGGTGTAGTGCAGGAAAGTCTTATCCCTGTGTTCGAGCAGGGGAAGGTTATAGTGCAAGAAGGTATTGTCCAAGCAAAGCAGAAATTTGATGAGATGCCGGAAATAAAGCAGAAGATTAAAGAGACACCGGAAATCCAACTGTATATTGCAGCTTCTGTTGTAGTCCTAACAATATTTTTGTCTCTGATATGTAAGCTCTCAACTCTATCTTGCTTTTGTTGCACTGTATATGCTCTTAATTTCTATGATTGCTTTTACTTTATCCTTTTTTTTTCTTGTTGTGTTTAAAGCACTTAAAAGTGTGGAACTTGTACAGTAAGGGAGATAAAAAACCATATGATTTGAAAGGGTAATTAATGATGTTATTGAGTTCTTCTAGACCATACAGTTGGTGAAATTGTAGTTGTAGTTTGGCAGGCTATACTTCGCGATTTAGATACAATTATACTATGGCTTCCATCAAAGAACGAGGTAGAATGACGATGGCTGGATGGTTATAACACCTTTTGACCAGTTTTGGGGTTGAATTGTGTTTCTCTTATCTATGAAAGTAACTTAAAGATTGCACTGCCAAGCGATGATGTAAGTTTTAACCTTCAGCTTTTGTGATGGCCTGACCTAATGCCACTGATACCCAAGGGGAGGCAAGAGACACACAATTATCAAACTTTATTGTTGTTGTTGGGGCATGATATGGTGGAAATGGAGTGTTACTTTCACTGAAAAGAGATAGTAGAGGGTTTTTATGAAGTTTCTGATGAAGGGGTGCATTTCCGAGGATATCCTGGTGTGGTAGAACTATGATTTGTTTTATATGGGAGAAGGGTATTAGGTCTTACTCTGAAAGTCTGTCACCCTACCCTGTCCCCTACAGGGGCTGGAGGTTGTAATGACCTTAATGCATGGAATTAACTTCATCTTAGTTCCTACAAGATGCGGCTTTCTCCATCTAATTTTTCCCTTTTTGCTCTTATAGATGACAAAAGGTTGTGACTTTTGACAAAGGTGGTTTAGCATTCTGAATGCTGGCTCCCCTATCACCCTCAAATGGTGTAAATGGCAATAGAAAGTGGAAAGAAAGAGGGGAGGGAGGGAGGGGGGAGAGGATGGGGGGAGGGGTGAATTTTTTTTCACTGATTTTTGGTGTAGAATTGGATTGTCTGAACTTATGAGGCTTGATAATAGATATGAATGATCCATGTGGAGACAAAGGCTGATGGTCTTGTAATTATTCTAGATATTTGGTACCTTTTCTCCTATCTCCGATAAAGAAGTTGGTCTTGAGTACAACCCTGAGAATGCCTGCATATTCAGATAAATGAAGACACGTAAATACCATACCCCCGAGATAAACAAAGATAAAATTTAAGGTCTGTCTCAAGTATTCATTTTCTTTCAATTGTTTGACACAACTTTTTGCTCGTGACTTAATAACTTTTGACAATGTACCTCTATTTTGCACACTTCTCCCGTAGAGAGTGTCTCCTGAATGAGTGGATATGTATGAAGTTACTTGTTAATACAAGTGCAGATTCAATATTTGTTTTTTAAGCTTTTGATGCTTAATAAATTTATATCTAGTGATTGTGTCACCCTGAAAGGTTTTTGATCTGGATTTTATGGTTCGTTGCTGCCAGTTTCTTACACCCTCGGAATATCTTTGACTTGTTAGGTGTCAAGTTGCCACTTTGATTAATTTATAGGAAGAGTGAAATGATGCCTATTTGTTAACCTTTTTTCCTGAAAAACAGTGAGTTTGTTCAAGCGCAAGAAGTCTAACACCGTTGTGCTTGCTGGACTGACCGGGAGTGGGAAAACTGTTCTTTTCTACCAGGTGAGCAACCTCCGTCTTGCATACATTGTTAATTCTGTCGTTAGGCCTTTGTTTTTTACTCTAGTTTCTTGAGCCGTCATGTTGGAGAAGTTTGTGTATGACCTTTCTTTTTGACTTGCTGGTTCAGTTTTTTGGTTTAGTCATTAAGACCTATTGGTCAATTCACTCAGTGTTCAACTTTTGTGTATGAATGAAAATACTGTCTTCTCTTGTTTGTCAGCTTCGAGATGGTTCTTCACATCAAGGAACTGTGACGTCAATGGACCCAAATGAGGGTACCTTTGTGCTGCACTCTGAGGTCACTAAGGTACTATACTAATTTAATGAATTAACTGCATTGAAGTTGGACAAAAGGATGCAGTTTTCTGTAGATTTATATTCACCAACTGTATTTGAGTTCGTTTGAAATTTAATTAGTTAGGTGTTGAGGTTCTATTGCTTTCGAGCACTGATTTAAAATAATTTGCTAGGCCGGCTCACAATTATTCGACAACTGCTCTCATTTATGCTCATAAATTTGAATTCTATCCTAGTACAGTAGTACCCCTTTCCCCTGTTATTTACTTTGGTCATAAACTTCATAATGAAAATTGCAACTAAACTTCCACTTTTTTTACATGGACAGAAGGGTAAAATCAAGCCTGTGCATTTAGTTGATGTTCCTGGACACTCACGTCTTCGGCCTAAGCTTGATGAGTATATGCCCCAGGCGGCTGGTGTTGTTTTTGTTGTTGATTCTTTGGAGTTTTTGCCCAACTGCCGGGCAGCCGCTGAGTAATTTTTTTCCCTCCAATCCTTTCGCTTCCCGTTCCTTTCACTGCACACTTGTAATGATTCTGAAGTCTGACTTTATATCTGATTTATTTTAAGGTACTTGTACGATATCCTAACCAAGGCCAGTGTTGTAAAGAAGAGAATTCCTTTACTAATTGTTTGCAACAAAACTGAGAAAGTGACTGCACATTCCAAGGATTTTATTCGCAAGCAGCTGGAGAAAGAAATGTGAGACTTCATTTCTTTTGCCTTTTTATGTTACAATTTTTTTGATTTGCCCCCCCCTGCTAGACGTATTCGAAGTTACTAAGTACTTGTAGCTGGTTTGCCACTTTGTAGAGTTTTGTCTACCAATCACCTCAGGCCATAATGCTGCAAATTTTTATTTCATGCTAAAGTTACATAGTCTAACATGGAAATGCTTCGTACTTTTACTCAAATCACTCTTTAAAAGGCATCATTTATTACTATTTCAATTCTTTCAGAGTATCTAGTGTGCACCATTCTATTACTTAATATGAAAGTAGGAACTCTCAATTTGTTGTTTTATGTCATGTCTCCTTATTTTGTTCTTGGAATTTTGGTGATCTCTTTCAAGTGGTATTTATGTTTCCTCTATTCTACAAGCATATATGCATTTGATTTATAAGCATATATGATATATCGTGATGTATAAGCATATATGCATTTGATTTTCCCCCCTCCTCGTTCCTATCAGAAAAGATAAGCATTCTATACGATGTCTATTAATCATGGCTTTCTTAAACTCACAGTGAGAAATTGCGGACTTCGAGAACGGTGATGTCGGATGCTGATATTACCAGTGAATTCACCCTGGGCGAATCTGGGCAACCATTTGCATTCACTCAGTGTCATAACAGAGTAACCTTTGGTGAAGCCTCAGGGATCACAGGCGATATCTCGCAGGTTGAGGAGTTCATCAGGGAGCATGTAAAACCTTGATGTCTTTTTTTTCATCTTTGTTTTTTCTTAACTTTATCAAATGTTGTTTTTGTTGTAGAACTGATGTAAGATGATATCAAATTAAAAGAGACGTAGGAACTTGATTATTTCACTTGTCTCATTCATTTATTTTTGCTTAGCTTGTTCTTATAAACATGAAACTGCCCTCAACATTTAACTTTGGTAGTTAAGAGTGAGTTCTGATTGGATAATGTTTTTGGGATTGGCCCTTCGACTGATGTACAGAGTATGAGATTTGATGTTGCCAAGCCCATGGGCCTGATTAAAGCTTGAACCAGACCCAACCATGATCACTATAATTATCGCATTTACATTGCATTCACTTTTTCGTTAAAGACGAAAATTAGATGGATGTGATTATGTGAACGTGGTCCACAATAAGCAAACAATTTACTCTACCATCGCTTTCAATTATATAGTGACCTTTATTTTTCACGTAGTAACTATAATAAACTAAATTAGATATAGTAATCATATTTTGAATCAAAGTAACCATGTATTTTTAAAAGAGAATTATGACTTAAAATCTCATTATTCAGTCACACATGTACTAATGACACTAATTTGATATTTTTTTTCATAATCATTCTAATAAGCACGTCAATATAAATTAGAATCAAGTTGTTAACTTTTGTTTTAAGACATCCACAATAAATTTAGTGTCGACCAGGTCCATTTAAGAATTATTAAATTTCTTTTTTGATGTAGACGAGATAAGATCTCACGTTTTTAATCACCCCATCAAAATTTAATCAACTAAGACCTTACACCCGTATATGAGTATGGAGTCATTCATAATATTCATATAGTTTCACCAAAAAAATAAAATAAAAAAATCAAATAGTCATTACTCATTAGTCTTTGTATGAGTTGTATCCATGCATATAGCTAAGATAGCATTTCGTTTTATGTTTCACCTCTGACCTCGGTAAACCTTTAGAATGATTCTAACCAACAAGGTACATCCGTACAGGGATAGTGTATTACCTCTGAAGATAAAAACAACTTTCGTATATCGTATGTAGAAATGTAAAATGCATAAAAAGCTGTCGGTGTTGGAAATTCAGAGTACAGTAACATGGATATTTGTATGCTTTTTCTAAAACTTTATATAGCTCAAAACTCTCCATCATCTTTTAGACTTTGGACTATCTTTTAATTCCAGCACCAATATTTATTCTTGTAAAGCACAAATTATAGACAAAATGACACTGATATGGCCCATTTTCCATCACTTAACCAAAGTGATTTGCTTTGGTTACTCACTAACACACTAACATTTATTCATCAAAATTTCAAATTAATATATAAGGGGGGATTTTCAAATATCTAAATAAAGCTACCACTAAACATAATTCCCACATGCTTTAATTCCCAAAAAATATATCCGAAATATAATCCCTACATGTCGGTTTAGGCAACTATTTTCAAAAACCACGAAAGTCATGCACGACGATGAACAGCTGGTCCATATATCTCATGGGCGATGAACCGCCTATCCATATATCTCATCTTACGTGGATAGTGTAGCGGGAATTGTTTCTAAAAGTTACAAGCAATCTTTAAGAACTATTTAAGATTGAGACGGGATTAAAATTTCCCAAAAAAATCGGAATATAATCCCCACACGTCGGTTTAGGAGTGTGATTTCTACAAACCACTAATATCATGCACGATGAGTAAACTGCTCATATCAGTACTAATTACTCGGTGTTAGTTATGTAAGAAGACAACAAAATAATCCGTGTATCTCATTTTACGTGGATAGTATAAGAGGAATTATATTTTAAAGGTGAAAGACATACAAGAAACATTTTAAGCACTATTTAGGAAATTTGATTGGCCTTTACTTCTTCAAGCCCAAGCCAAATGTGCCTTTTCAACCACCCCACCAGATGTTTTAAGTTTAAACAAGATCTTCTTGGTTTTCAGTTGAACAGAAGTTGAAATGATGAGAATCTTGATCTGTTAATTTTAGTTGGAGGCATCATTAGAATTAATGACTAATTTCACCCTACTTGGTACTTACCTCTTTAACCCTTTATATTTACAGGATTTACCAGTAATAGAATCTGATTCTTCTTTATCTTATCAACTTTTGCTAAACAATAATTATATTCCAAGTTCCAATAATCTAATAAAGTTTCATGCTATATTCAAAAGTACAGTTTCACAAAATTTGACGCGCCAAAAACACCTAACTACTACGCGTCTACGTATGTGCTACTTTAGTACGGAGTAACATGGTAGAGGTGATCGATATTTGGGCCGGGCCGGGCCGGGCCGGGCTTCCTGCCAAACCCAAAATTTTGGTGTAGGCTTTTCAGATCGAACGGGGATCGGGCTATAGTTAATAAGGTCTATAACCAGGTTTTAACACACCTCCATGTAAGTAGAGTACGAAAAACTCTGTCAAAAACACTTCTCACTACTCAAATGCAAGAACTTTTAATAAAATGTGTATCCAAATTGAGAATAAAAGTTGTTTGGGCTCCCAATTGATTCTCAATTGGGCCACTAAGTCCAAAGCCCAATGGCTCTAAACGACAACATCAAACCTACCAATGGCTATTCAGCCATCCATTAAGGCCCAAGGCCCAATAACAATAAATGACCTATGGGCATTTATTATGCAAACACTATAAATAGGCCGCCAAGGCTCACACCTCAAGGTACGTCCAATTTATCGCCTTAAGACTACTCTTCTAGAGAACTTCTCTCTAGAATCCGAGCATCATTCTTACTTAGGCATCGGAGGGGCTTTCCTCGGAAACACCCCCGAGGCTAGTGACTTTGCTCTTGTGCAGGTGAATTCGGACTCCACTCATTCAAACAAGCAAGATCTTCAACACATACAAAAGGGCCTTCATTCGAAGCCCATTGTTTCCATCTTTACAACACCGGAACAATTTGGCGCCGTCTGTGGGGAAGAACACTTCAAAGCCTTTGAAAGACATCAATCACCTCTTTCCGCGAAAATGGTGAACGATGTTGTTAACAACAATGACGACGATATGATGGTGCGGTCAGATTCAGAATCTGACCAAGAGGGGCACCCTCAATCGATGGCGAGGTCACAGCCAAGCAGAGCTACGACCGCCACAAATGCAGGACCTCCGATTCCAACTAGGGAAGAGCTCACTGCGGCCATGACCATCATGCAAAACTTCCTCTTCAATGAGAAGCAGCAAGGACTGGCAAATGACCGCAGAGAAGAGAGGAGGACCAGGCGAAGGCTGAACGAGCCACCCAGTGTGGAAGTGTCCAGACCCGAACGAGAACTCCTTCCCTTGACAGGTACACACTTGACGTCGAGGTGGATGGAAAGCACGTGGGACACCCAAAAAAGGGCACAACAGCAACCAGATTGGTTTGCGAGACCATCGCCTACTCCAACAGCTCTCCAAAGCGAATCAACTACTCGTAATCCTCGGATCCGAAGCTCGGTACTCAGCAGGTTGAGGCCCTCGGTCCACTCAAGGTTAAGACCTTCGATCCATACGAGACTCGGGGTAGGTGAGTCGAGTAGATCTGGCGAGCGACCCGAGGTCAGTAGCCGAGAAAGAAGAAGAGACGGGAGGCATGATCGAACCCCTAGCCCCCATCGTACGCCCGAACGTTCTAATCACAGAGCCTCGGCAAACGAAGGCATCAGGGCTAGACTCGGGAAAAGAATCATGACTCCTACGTCATCCCCTTTCTCGGACGAGCTGATCATGGAAGAAATACCGAAGGTAAGGCTGCCAGCTCACCTAACCTACAGCGGAATCACAGATCCGAGGGATCATGTCATCTCCTACGAGCAGCAGATGTTCTTGAGTCCCTACTCCGAAGCATGCTGGTGTAAATACTTCCCAACCACGCTAACCGGAGTGGCGGGAGAGTGGTTTAGATCGCTGCCGAAGGGATCGATCAAGAGTTGGAAAAAGCTGAAAAAGAGATTCTGCACACAGTTCGTGAGCAACAATCGCCCCGAGCGAACCACAGCAGAACTGACCTCAATCCAACAAGAAAGAGACGAAAGTCTGAGAGAATTCATGGCCAGATTCATGAAGGAATCAACAAACATACCAAACTTGCAGCCAGACGTGGCCATCTTCGCCTTGAAGCACGCGCTCCAGGAAGGGAAGTTCCGTGACGAACTCTCAATGAAGAACCCCTCCAGAATAGCTGACGTGCTCCAAATGGCTGATGCGTTCATCAGAACCGAAGAGTTCAACAAGGCCGCTGCAAGATTGAAAGGATCGTCGGATCCGAGAGACACAAAGAATACTCAGAGCAAGCCCGAGGGCGGCTCAAGGAAGGGGAAAGAGAAAGTAGGAGCTAGAGAGATGAGCCCGAAGAAAGACGGGAGAAGGGGTGAACTTCAACCCAAGTACACCAACTACACTCCACTAGCTCTGCCCCGAAAGGAGATATTCAGCCTCAATAGAAATGACGAAAAGTGGAAACTACCTGGGAAGCTCAAGTCCAACCCAGCTCGGAGAAACAAGAACAAATGGTGCGAGTTCCATGATGACTTCGGTCACCATACCGAAGAATGCAACTCGCTGAAAGACAACATTGAGGACCTCGTTCGCCGAGGCTACCTGAAACAATACTTGTTAGACCGAAGGGAGGAAAAAGAAAAGGCCGCAAGCGGCAAACAACACGAGCAACCCCAGAAAAGGGTCTACGAAGCAACAGGGCACAAGAAAAATGACATCCTAGTGGTGTTCGGGGGACAGAAGTCTGGCCAGGCCAGCAAAAAACACCTAAGAGCCCTCTCCCATCGGGTCAACTTCAGCGCGGTGGGAGACAACCAACCACACCCCCCGAACATGACCTTCACTGCTGATGATTGCTTCGGAGTCCAGTACAAACATGACGATCCTCTGGTCATTTCCATGGACCTCAACAACCACAACGTACATCGAGTGTTAGTCGACGGAGGAAGTGCCGTCAACATCATCTTCAGAAACTGCTTCGAGCAGCTGATCCTCGAAGAACCAGAGGAAGCACTGACGAAAGTCAGTTATCCTCTGATCGGATTCAACGGATCCGCAGCTATCCCTCGAGGAAAGATCACCCTGCCAGTCACAGTGGGCGAAGGCCAGGCAGCAAAAACCCTTCGGGACGAATTTTTGGTGATGGACTGCGACTCCGTATACAACGTAATCATGGGGAGAACCATGATTCACAAGATGCAAGCAGTCCCCTCCACATACCACCAGCTGATGATATACGTCTCGGATGCAGGATTCGCCGAACGAATCAGAGGTGATCAAGAAGTGGCGAGAAGAACCTGCCACACTGCTGTCCGAAAACCCAAATTGGAGGACGGCCCCGAGGAAGGAAAGGGAGCTAAGGGAGAGGAAAGCGAGGCAAAAAGGAGAAGAGCAAGCACGAGCAGCTTGTCTCCCGCAGAAGTTGATGCCCGCCCCGAAACCCCATCTCCCGAACCAGATCAAGAAATGGAGGATATCTTCCTCGAAGATAATTCAGACAGGAGCGTCCGAATAGGCAAGGGCCTAAGCTCGGGGCTCCGAATCGATTTGATCCGACTACTCAAGGATCACAAAGACATCTTTGCATGGTCAGCAGCAGATATGCCAGGGATAAATCCGAAGCTGATTTGTCACAAGCTGGATGTCAACGCTGAAGCTCGGCCAATCAAGCAAAAAAAGAGAAATTACTCCTCGGAGAAAAACAAAGCCATCGCCGAGGAGGTTAAAAAGTTGCAAGAGGCCGGATTCATCGAACCATGCATGTATCCGAAGTGGCTGGCCAACGTGGTGATGGTCAAGAAAGCGAACGGCTCATGGCGAATGTGCGTAGATTTCACAGATCTGAACCGAGCCTGCCCCAAAGACTGCTATCCCCTGCCAAGGATAGATCAACTGGTTGACTCCACCAGCGGCCATGCACTGCTCAGCTTCATGGATGCCTTTTCAGGCTACCACCAAGTATTCATGCACCCCGATGACAGGGCAAAGACAGCGTTCATCACAAGCGCAGGAGTGTTCAACTACAAAATGATGCCTTTCGGCTTGAAAAATGCCGGAGCCACCTACCAGAGGTTAGTTGACCACGTCTTCGCCGACCAGAAAGGGAGGAATGTGGAGGTCTACGTGGATGACTCCATCGTAAAAAGCATCAAGGAGGAAGACCATGTCAAAGACTTGGCAGAGACCTTCGGAAATCTGAGGAAATACAGCATGAAGCTGAACCCAAAAAAATGCGTCTTCGGGGTGAAGTCAGGGAAGTTCCTCGGATTCATGGTGAGCGAAAGAGGAATTGATGCGAACCCAGACAAAGTCCAAGCGGCATTGGATTTACCCGAGCCGAAGACCAAGAGAGATGTGCAGAGGCTAACCGGCAGGTTAGCCGCACTAACAAGGTTCATATCAAAAGCCTCGGACAAGGGAGCCCCCTTCTTCAAGGCACTGAAACCAAAGAACCTCCCCGGAGGAGAAGCAGAACCAGTCAAGAAAAAGGGGGTCCCGAGGAAAGTGGATCCCGAACTGATATGGGAACAGGAGCAAAAAGAAGCTTTTCAGCAACTCAGAGCCCACCTAGCTCAACTGCCGACACTGGCCAGACCAAAGGAGGGGGAAACCCTGTACCTATATGTCGCAGTTAGCCCTGGAACCGTCAGCGCAGTGCTTCTTCGGGAAGAAGAAAAGAAGCAACAGCCAATCTAATTCACCAGCCGAACACTCACAGGAGCCGAAACCCGGTACCCACTCATCGAGAAAGTCGCATATGCAGTAGTGGTAGCTGCACGAAAACTGAGGCCATACTTCGACTCCCACCAGATCACAGTGCTAACTGACCAACCGCTCGAAAAAGTACTCGACAAAATAGAGAGGTCAGGAAGATTGGCTGCCTGGGCCTTCGAACTATCAGAGTTCGGCATCAAATATCAGCCGAGGACAGCAATCAAAGCACAAGCATTGGCAGACTTCTTGGCCGAGTGCTCATACCAGGAAATGTTGGATGATACGAAAAGCACTTGGGAGGTCTTCACTGACGGATCTTCCACAGTAAACGGCTCAGGGGCAGGAGTTGTACTAATCCCCCCGACGGGGAAAAGCATAGAGTATGCATTGAAGTTCGGCTTCAAAGCAACCAACAACGAGGCCGAATACGAGGCCGCAATCGCAGGGATAGAGCTTTGTTTATCCCTGGAGGCCGAACATGTTCGCCTCAAAACTGATTCCCAGCTTGTAGCCAACCAGATCCGAGGGGAGTATGAGGCCAAATGGCCCAGCATGACAGCCTATTTAGCAAAAATTAAATCCTTAACGTCAAAGTTAAGATCCTTTGAAGTCATCCTCATTCCCCGAGGACAGAACACGCAAGCAGACGCACTGTCCAAACTCGCAAGCTCAACACTCATCGACCTAAACAGGTCGGTCCACGTGGAAGTTCACCAAAAGAGAAGCATCGACTTGCTACCCACCACAGTATGCAGCTTACGTACCGAACCTAGCTGGATGGACGCAGTAGTTGCATACAAAGAAAGGGGAGAACTTCCCGAAGATAAGCTGCAAGCGAGAAAACTGAGAAGATTCAACAGATGGTTCATCATCAGCGCCGAAGGAGAGCTCATGAGGAAATCATTCTCTGCTCCGCTGCTAAAATGTGTGGGTCCAACAGACGCTGACTACATCCTAAGGGAAATCCACCTCGGGATATGCGGAAACCACATTGGAGGTAGGACATTAGCACATAAAGCCCTTCGGGCTGGGTACTGGTGGCCCACTATGGTTTCCGTGGCAAAGCAGATGGCAAGGAAATGCGAGAAATGCCAAAAGTTCGCACCAGCCATCCATCAACCAGCTCAAACCCTACAATCAACACTGTATCCCTTACCATTCGCACAGTGGGGGTTAGACATCATTGGTCCCTTTCCCTCAGCGACGAACCAGAAGAAGTGGTTGATTGTAGGAGTCGACTATTTTAGCAAATGGATCGAAGCCGAAGCTGTCTCCTCCATCACCGAACCCCAGGTCCGCAAGTTCATATGGCAGAACATCATCACAAGGTTCGGCATACCAAGACTGATGGTCTTCGACCACGGGAAACAGTTCGACAACACCCCGTTGCAAAAGTGGTGCAAACAGTTCGGCATACACCTAGCGTACTCGGCAGTCTGTCACCCACAAAGCAACGGGCAAGCCGAAGCTGCTAACAAACTCATCCTCAACGCACTCAAGAAAAGAGTCGAGGATGACAAAAACAAATGGTTAGAAGAGCTACCCGGAACGCTATGGTCCCTTCGGACCACTGAAAAAGAAGCTACCGGACAAACACCGTTCCACCTTGTATACGGATCCGAAGCTGTAATTCCTGTGGAAATCGGAACAGAAAGCCTGAGGATCCAGGCATACAACAGATATGATGGGCTCCAAGGAGAAAGCAACAATCAACTTCTATCCGAAGCTCTCGATCTACTGGACGAAGCTCGGAACGATGCAAGGACACTCAACGCAGCCTATTTGCAGAGGGTCAATAAGCATTACAACCGAAGAGTCAACGCCAGACCTCTAAAAGTCGGTGATCTAGTACTCAGAAACGCCGCCTCGGTTCAGAAAGGACGGATCCATGGCAAACTCTCAGCCACTTGGGAAGGACCATACATCATCCATTCCGAAAAAAGGCCAGGCACGTATATGCTGAAACAGTTAGATGGAACAATCCTGAAGAACCATTGGAATACCGATGTTCTCAAGAAATATTTTGTATGATCTCTGTCTGTAAACCAAGTAAGTTGTTTAATGAGAAGAGGAAAGCCATTGGCACCATGTGTTTCATTAAACTTATCTCTATAATTATTGTCCCTTTATATATATATGCAGCCTCGGATCTGATCAATCCGAGACTAAAAACAGGTTGACTTTGCCCATTCCTTGATAAAATGCAAGAAATGACCAAATCATACACTTCAGGGAATCGTCCAGAATCCTCGGATTCGCGGTACCCTAATAAAATTTGTTCGCAACAAACAGTCGCTCGAATCAAGTTATAAAACTCCGGCTCAGATCCACGGATCGCCGAAGGCATAACTAAAGAGGCAGACTAGCGATCTCTTGCCCAGGTTTCCGAACCACAAGAGATCGGAAGAACAATCCAAACCTCTGAGCAGATCGACGGATTTGAAGAGTCTGGAAACTAAAGAGTCTCTTAGCAGATCTACGGATTTGAAGAACTCGCAAAACTAAAGAGTCTCTTAGCAGATCTACGGATTTGAAGAACTCGCAAAACTAAAGAGTCTCTTAGCAGATCTACGGATTTGAAGAACTCGCAAAACTAAAGAGTCTCTTAGCAGATCTACGGATTTGAAGAACTCGCAAAGTCAAAGAGTCTCTTAGCAGATCTACGGATTTGAAGAACTCGCAAAAGTTAAAAAGTCTCTTAACAGATCTACGGATTTAAAGAGCTCGCAAGATCAAAAGGTTTTTAGCAAGTCTACAGAAAGAGGAGCTCGAGAAATCTACGGATCTAAAGACCTAAAATTGCGAAAGTACAAATTGAAAAGAAGCAGCCAAGTAACAAACATTCATTTTTTATTCAATATTTGGGGGGAGTACAAATACACTGAAAACCTCAAAAATTGAAAACAAAATGAAACAGTTAAAATCGGCAGCCATCAACAGACAATACCGGCCTACCGAAGTACTAAAGAAAGCAAAAAGAAATGAGTACAACGCAGCGCCGAGGCAAAAGGGGGAAAAGCAAGCACATATTCGGAAGTCCTCAACTGGAACCGACCGACTCTGAAGAAGACGACTGCCCGAATCCCTAACTCTTGGGAGTCTCAGGAGCGGCCCCTAGGGGAGCATCCTTCGAAGAACCCCCAGCAGTGGTATCACCTTCGGAAGTTGCCTTCTGGGCCCGAGCCTCTGCAAGAGCAGCTTGGCGTTCAGCTTCAGCTTCATCTCGATCAGCTTGGCATTCCACCAAGTGGTCCTCGGCCTGCATCCATAGAGGAACTTTCTCGTTCCAAGGGAAGTGAGGCATGTGCTTCGCAAACATGCGCCGAGCACCCAGGATGCCGTTCCAATACTGCTCTCTACACTGATCAGCAGTGTAGAGGTTGACTCGCTCCTGCTCCAGCTTCCGAATATAGTCATCCTTTTCCCGAAGCTTCAGCCGAAGGACAGGCACCTTATCAGCTTGCTGCTGGATCAGCTCCCGATGCTGGACAAAATGGTGGAGCCTTAACTCCGCCTCTTTATGCTCCTTGTCGGCCGCTTCAAATTTAGACTTCATCTCCTGGAAGAGTCTATCTTTTTCCTCAAGTTCGCTAGCGAACTTAGCGGCCATATCCTTCTTTTCCTCAGCAAAGGAAGCGATCTTCTCAGCATCCTCTTCAACTCGGAAGATGAGCTGGCCAACCTCGGTCCCGATCTTCTCAGCAGACTCTCTAGCCTCGCGACTATAGTGAAGGTACAGCTGCTTGAGTTCCGTAAGCTCGGAGAGGAGTTGCCCAGCCTTCTGGTCCAAAATGGGAATATCACGAGCATAAGCCTCACGATATTTCCTCAGTTGTTTCTCCTCAACCGAGCTACACTCGAAAGCGAACGAAGACCAGAAAACAGCCTGGGAACGAGAGAAAGATGAGCAAAATAGGAAAAACATAAAACAAAAACACAACTCAAAGAGAAAAATCTAGCAAATTACCTCGTTCAGATAGTACTGGGCCATCATAGCCGGATTCCTCTCTTCGGCCCCAGGAACCCTCCACTGCGGGTTAGCACGAAGCAGATTCTCCCGAGCAGCCTCGGGGCCCACCAAGGATCCCACGTGAGCCAAGGGGTCCTCTCCCAAAATCGGAGCCCTGGCATATCGAGCCATCGCCTCCCTTACTTCTTCGGGGATCCGTTTTAGCGGAACATCCGAACAGGGATCAGCATGGATCAGCCTATCCAGGGCCGAGGTAGAAGTAGAACCCAAAGTTGAGTGGCGCCTCTTCCTCGTCAAACCTTGCTCGGGCTGCTCCTCCTCTCCAGCAGAGGGAACCTCCTTCTGAACCTCGGGGACCGCAGCTTCGGGGCCCGAGAGATCTATCATCTCCTTGTCTGGACTCTTCTCCCTCTCGAAGGGAAGATCAGCAGACTCCTTCTTCTCCCCAGCTACCTCAGGGACATCCGAACCAGGAACAAAATCGGCTTCAATCGCCTCCATCACCTCGGTGATATCCTGGATTTCGATCCCCAAAGCAGCAGATGGTTTAAGGGGAGAAGGGATGATATCTTCCTCGACCAGCGGCTGATCCACGGGCGGCGGTTCAGCAACCACCACACTCTTTAACTTCTGCCCTGGCAAGGGCATGAAGTGAAGAAGATTCTTAGGAGGAGGCATGACTTCCGAAACCGCTTCCTACATAGCAAGCGTTCAAAGATTAGTTTCCGAAAAAGGGAGAAACGAACTACAAAAAATCCAAGTCAGAACAAATACCTTCTCCGAGGGCCGAGAAGCCTTCGCTTTCTTCGGATGCGTGGACGGCCTCAAAAGAGTGCTACCCTTCCTTTTGCGTTGATCCTAAAAAGGGGAGACCAAGGGTCAACGAATATAAAAGAAGAAAAAGGAAGAAATAGAGAAAAAAGCGGGAAATACCCGGTTCCTAGATAAAGTGATATCTATCCGAGCCGGAGATGAAACCGAAGGAACGGCACGCGGCACAGCGTCAGTCCCAGGACCCTAAAAAGATGGTCCAGGACCAAGACGTTAGCCGACGGCCAACCGAAAAGAAAAAGATAAACAGAAAATCGAGCTTATAAATGAACACTCACCGGGTCCGAAGTTGTCTTCAACTCAGGAAGCACAACCTTCACAGGAACAGCTTCAACAGAAGAGGCGGAATCCCACGGATCAGCTCGAACTTCGGATATCCGAGCAACCCCCGAAGGAGACAACACGTAATCCTTCAGACGAGGATTACGAGGGTTATCTTTTCCGAACTTGTACTCGGGAGCCGGGTCGTGAATAGTCTTCAAATCCAAAGAAATGCCCAACTTCTTAGGATCAATGCAGCTAAAGCCGTACTCTGCAAAAACAAAGCACAAAACATGTCAGCAAAACGAAACAGGAAAGAGGACAAACTCACTGAAAAAACGGTCTCAGCCGAAAGACACCTACCCCTGTCAAAAATCCTGCTGAGACCGGCAACAGCAAGAATGTCCTCCCTCAAAATGTAATTGAGATTCGGGAGCCAGCTAGACGGCAGTCGATGGTTATCCTCTTGAGCCAAGAACCACTGGAGGAGGTCCACATAGTGGCGATGGTTCCGATCTGGAGCTGCCACACCCCTCATATCAGGATCAGGAGCCACGAACCACTGCGGAGGACGATAAAAGTTGGGATGCTTCGGATCCGTCGGCACACGGACGAGCAACCACTCCGTCTTCCAATTGTGGTCAGAGCTAAGGTAGGGGTACGCCGTGATGTAGTTCGGATCCCCCCTCTTTCGGGACTTCTTGTTGACAATGGTCCACCAACCATACCCATCACCCTTGGAAGCATGGTTGAGAACCAGATCGTGAAGATCCCGAAAAATAGCGACAGAGCAAGGGAAATTGACGAAGTCACACACCCATCTAAATCCGATTATGTGCCTCATAGATTTGGGTGTGAGCTGGGCCAAACTAATGTTGTACGACACCAAAAGCTCGGATACGAACGGATCCAAAGGAAAGCGGAGACCATTCTCCAAATGGTGAGTATACACGGAAATGAACCCCCTCGGTGGATGAGTCACCCGAGGACGCTCTTGTTCAGGAAGCTCGCACCAGTACCCCAAGGCATGCTGAATTCCGTATAGCTCCTCGGCCTTCCGATGATAATTCCCTAACTTCGCTTCCACCAACCAGTCACCGCTGACCGATTTCTCCAACGGACCGTCGATCTGCGTGGTCTCATGCAAAATTGAGGCATACTTGCCCTTCGGATCAGCTTCCGTCCAATGAACTGGAAACTCGGAGTAACGACGACGAGCACCCGAAAAGCCAGCTCTCTCACCAGAGGTTGCGCGTTCATCTTCGGAAGCATCCCAACCAATCGAACTCTTCACCAACGGCCTCTCCGAAGGTCGACCCCTCGAAGATTTCGGTAACCTCCCCGAAGGCACGTTCTCTCTCTCACTAGAGGAACCAACAACGAACTTGCTTTTGCCCCTATTCTTTGCCATGGTCGCGAAATCTCGATCTAGGGTTTAGATTGAGGGGTAGAAGGAAGAGCGAAGAAAAAAGGAGAACTCAGAAGCAAATTACCTTTTTCCGAAGCGGAATTCGCCGATAAAGCGAACAACACAAGTTCCCGAAGTCTAAAGTTGGCCGAATTTCGTAGATCTGAAGAAGCAAATTGCACTGCGATCGCCGGAATTTAGAGAGAGAATGGGTTTGAAATAAGGAGTAAAAAGTTCAAAAAAAGCAAAGCACCCAGTATTTATAGAAAAGAGAAAGGGCGCATCAACTTCCTCAAACCCACGATCTCCATGACACATTACAATTCCCAACACTTGTCATCAATGCAAATCATCCCTTTTCAAAAAAGAGAGGGAACCTTCGGACTTCTGACAGCTGGAAACCCACCCATTTAATTCTAAATGGACCGGGTCTGGGGGGCATGTTGTTTGGGCTCCCAATTGATTCTCAATTGGGCCACTAAGTCCAAAGCCCAATGGCTCTAAACGACAACATCAAACCTACCAATGGCTATTCAGCCATCCATTAAGGCCCAAGGCCCAATAACAATAAATGACCTATGGGCATTTATTATGCAAACACTATAAATAGGCCGCCAAGGCTCACACCTCAAGGTACGTCCAATTTATCGCCTTAAGACTACTCTTCTAGAGAACTTCTCTCTAGAATCCGAGCATCATTCTTACTTAGGCATCGGAGGGGCTTTCCTCGGAAACACCCCCGAGGCTAGTGACTTTGCTCTTGTGCAGGTGAATTCGGACTCCACTCATTCAAACAAGCAAGATCTTCAACACATACAAAAGGGCCTTCATTCGAAGCCCATTGTTTCCATCTTTACAACACCGGAACAAAAGTATATATACTTGTAAAAAAATCATCATTTTTGTATATGCAATCTTCTTTATACAAAAGCTACATATGGTAAATTACAATTGTTCCATCCTCTTTTAAAAGAATGGGTTTTACAAACATTACAAAGATGACAAATTCACCACATTTCTGAAAACAAAACTTGCCAACATTTTTTAACTACTTCAATTCGTATATGTATAAATCCTCTGACCTGTATAGTTAGCTTCTGAATTTCTTCTACCTCTCTTTCAACCTTCGAAAACGATCGAAAAAATCATTGTAATAATCTGTTCAAAATCATGAAATCTTTTCGGGTTTCGGGCTTCGATTAATCGTTGACAAATAAACTTTCTGGTTTCTATCATTTGGAGATTTGGTACGACAAAGGGAAATATCTTGATAAGAGATTATGTTTGAGTTTCATTATATAGTAGAAGATGCCGTAACATGGGAGATGCATTACTGCAACCGAAGAATACCTGCACGTACAAATTGAGCTAATTAGATTCGTATAATTTCGTCCAAAATGTAATATAGCTTCCTCTTTACACTCTCTTAGGTCAAAAATTCAACAAAAAAATCTAATTTCGTTCACATTAGAAAAATGTGGACATGATCATATGACGGGCCATGACGGGTTCAGGTCAGCCCATCATCTCGGGCCGGGCCAAACTTTGGGTATTTTCGTGCCCAAACCCATTATTTCGGGTCAAATTTCCGGGCTTTTTAGGCAATTTTCGTGTCGGGTCAATTTATAACTAAAATTCAAGCTTTGAATTGTCCCAAACCCGCCCAAAAAAATTAAAATCAGGTCGGGCCCGAAAACGGGCATGGAACGTCATTTTGGGGCCAAACTCGAGATGATTCGGTCTAGAAAAGTAGTAATGTAATCAAAATCATGTGCTAATGTTGGTATTTAGTTTTGAATGATTAATAACACATTAATGTTTATAAAGTCTATCGATTACCCGATCCGATTATACTAATGGTTCAGATACCCGACCCATGCTCACCCCTGTCTAATTACAAATTTACAATTGCATTCTTCTTAAAAAATAAAATATCTAAGGAGGTAAAAGGAATAGGAAATTCTTACCATAAAGGGGAGAATGAAGAAGACAAGTCCAAAAACGGATATGGCCACCTGTTTTACATATTTTGTGTAAAAGACACATTAGAGAGAGTAAGACACAAATGGGGGAAACCGGGAAACATTATTGCTTCATGAAGAAGCATTATTATTATTATCATACGATACGACTATACGAGTACTACAAAAGAGATTAAATGTAGCTAGCTAACTTACCAAATTGAAATACAAGCATGAAGGACCCATTGGAAAACGACGTAGAACGATGTCCAAAGGATGAAATACGCTATCCGGAACCATGGAAATCTCTGAGAAAACCCGAAAATCACACGTATTAGTGATCGGAAATGTAGATCCGAGGAGTAACTTGAGATTTTTTGAATAGTCGTTTTGGTAAATAAATTTGTCAAAGTAGTCAGTTTGGTAAAAGTCCAGTAACTTACCAAGCTATTCAGCGCGGTATCACCAAGCAGGAATACAAGGTTGATTGTGTGCATGTTGATAATGAACTGTCCAAAATTAGGTTAAGAAAATAAGTTAATATGATCATGAGTTCATAGCATATGGATTACACTTGAACAAAAGACGGGCTAGACGGGTTCAGGTCGGGCCACAACCAAAAATCAGCCCATCATGTCGAATCGGGTGAGATTTCAGGGGGATTTTTGTGCCCAAACCCTGTCATTTCAAGCATAACAATATCGGGCTTTCAGGCCATTTACGGGCAGGACCGATTTTATAACTAAACTTGTAATTTTAATTCGCCCAAAACCACTCAAAAAACAAAAACAGGACCGGACCGGACAAACATGCCTAAATATGCCCAGACCCGTTATTTTTAGGGTCGGGCCGGGCCTGTGGACAGGCTCAAGATAAACAGGTCTAATTATAGATTAAACAAAGCAATATATTGATCAACTAGAGAATTTGGTACTCACGAAATTGAGATCGTAGTTTTTGGTAGCTAGAAACGGAACAATGATGAACCAAAATACACAATCTGTAAGCATCACAGCTCCTGCATTCATCTGTTCAAAATGCACACATATTATAAGCAACATTTGTTAGTTTTCACTCATACAAAAACAGCTCTTTTTAACATTGAACATACAAAAAAAAAACAGAAACTTCAAATTTCTAATACTTGTATATTTAAGTCTGTTTACCTGAAAAATAATCTGTAAAACATAACCCCAGAAACCGGCAGTAGCCCGTTGCCGGTCAAGAACTTGTTGAGGGCTAAAACTGGTTTTGATTGCATTTGGAGCTCCATCATTGATTGATGCAAAATAACCACCTCTTTCTGCATCTATTCCTTCACTATGAACTCTATCACCACTTATTTTTTGGTGGTAATCATAACACCCATACATGGATAACACCGATCCTAACTACAATTAGCAATCCAAATTAAAAAACCAATTAGGGAAACTTTCCAATTTGGGGTTATCAAATTAGAAATTTGAATGTAAGTTTAGATAATGATTTACCCCAAAGTATATTGTAACAAGAGTAAATGTCCACCTATTGATCATAAAAAAAAAAAAACACCAAAATAACCCCATTAGCATCATCATTATCATCACAATTTAACTAAAAACTCATTAATCATATGCTCAAAGTTATTAGAATGTCCATATCAATCAAACAAAAAACACCAAAATAACCCCATTAGCATCATCATCATTATCATCACAATTTAACTAAAAACCCATTTATCATATGCTCAAAGTTATTAGAATGTCCATTATATACCCGAGTCACAATACGCCACACCCAGATGTATAATGGCACTCGCCAATATAACGAAAACAACAAAAAAAAAACCATTAATCATATGCTCGATTTTATGATAATGTCCATTATACACCCGAGTAATAGTATGCCCACAAATGCGATCATTTTTTTTGTTCATTAAATTATTTGGTGCTTATTTATGTGTATAAATTATAATGTATGTACAAGCTACACCCGAACATATAATGAAACTAAATTAAAAAAAACCCATTAGCATCATGATCATCATCACAATTTAACTAAAAACCAATTAACCATATGCTCAAAGTAATTAGAATGTCCATTATACACCCAAGTCATAAATTGAAATCGCAAATGTAACAAAAACTAAAATTAAAAGTAAAAAAAAAAAACTTACTGAGTGTAATAGTAGAAAATGGAGCCACCATCAACAATAGCATTGACAATGAGGAGAATCAATAGCACAAAAAAGGCGCAAACTCGAAAAGCTAATAGCCAACCAGGATGAACTCCTTTAAGACAAGGCATCCAAACTTCATCTGCATACAAAATTCCTGGTTTTTCTTCTGAAATTTCAGCATCCAATCTTGTTTTTGAAGATTTTCTCGGGCCTTCGTGTTTTGATATTAGAAATGCGGCAAAAATCATGGAGACTAATACCCAGATTACACAGAGCAACACCCTCCAATTTAGCCAGTAGTGTGAATTTGATGTATCACCTGTCACAACTGGTTGCCAAGTTACTCTTAGTGTTCTTGCTAAATCACCCATTTTTCAGAAGTCTGGATTTAATCCAAAGTTTTTGTCTTTTTTTATGATTTTTTGGAGGAAATTTGATGGGAAAATGGGGGATTTTTGGGGGTTTTATAGTGGGTTTTTGGTGTTGGTAATGGGGAAATTGGCAAAACCCAGAAAAGATTCACTATCGGAAAAATGAAAAAATGGAGTTTTTTAGGAAAATTTTTGAAACAAAATCCAAGAACAGAGAAGAAGACTACAAAAAGCAGGGGATTGAAAATGGGGGGATTTTCAATGCCATGAAATTGGAAACATGTAATTAGAGACAAACATTCAACTCCCCCCACACTTAACCAAGGATGAAGATAACAAAGCTCTTGAAAAACCCACAACAACAAAAAAATTAAAAAAAAACAAAAAACAAAACACAAAATCTAGAGAAAAAAGCTCAAATTGGGAAATCTAGAACAATCATGAAACTTGACTAGAAAGTTGGTGTTTTTTTGGGGTAGCAAGAAAATTTTTGTGGGTTAATTATATATGTGACTCAATAAACCAAAACCCACAATGGTTTAATTGTGAAACAAATTAAAGCAAATATTCCAAACTTTAAGATGGAAATTATTTTTTTATTTTTTCAGGGTACAAAAAGTTCAAGGATTTACAAAAAATGGGAGATTTTTGGTTGGGAAATTATTATTATTTGTGTGTATAATGAATAAGAAAGAATAGTATGAGAATGAAAAAAGTTCTAAATTGTAAGTAAAGGAAAGGCTAGATACTTGCATGGGATGGAAAGCAAGGAGGCAAAGGTGGTCATGTGTTATGTGTGGAACAAAGATGCTTTGCTTGGAGTTCTTTCTTCTTATTCTTCTTTGTTTTTAATTTGAGTTAAATTACAAAAAATGAAGACAAGATTATGTGAAAGAGGGGAATAAAAAGGAGGGAATACTTATATAGGAGAATTGGAGGATGATGTGCTAAAATGCTAGTATTATGCTTATTGAACAAGCTTTTTCCTTTCTTGTGGTTGCTCCATTTCTAGTGAAAAGACAATATAATCAATAAATAAGTGCATTATTTGTTGACTTTAAAATCATCAATCTAATTTGTACGATTATTATCTCAAGCCACTTTGGTATAAATGATAATACCAAGTTATTCTATATTGTTGGCTTATTCACTTATTTTTTCCTAAACGTATTTTGTCTAAAATTTACTGAACTTATCAGAGTTTATTACATTTGCAAATTATACTCCATACTTTTGCATCCCTTATAATTCTTGAACATCTAAACATATACAAAGTTTACTCTAGTGGAAAGACTATAGTCAATGTAAGTGCATTATTCTTGACGTTAAACCATCAATCCAATCCATACAGTGATACGAGTAGTGTCTTAAATGAAATATGAAGTTATTTTATAATGTCAACATAGTTATTTTCTTCTTACTCGGAATATTCAGTCGTTTTAATTACGTGTATACTCGTTCAATCTAGCTTATAACCAAAACGTAATGTTATCAAATGATACACTTTCTATTATCCAAACTTTATACCATAATGAACTATTCAGATTAGTGACACAATATTACATTAATATCTACTCTAATTAAGATTTGTAAACTCGAACAATTAATGTAGAGGGTACCTAAATGGCTATATGGCTATATGCTTGGACCACAAGCTTCTTCCTATTTCTATTTCTTATTTTTATTTTTAAAAACAAAAGGCATTAAAAATTTAACAGTCTGTGGTCGCAATCTTCATAAGTCCATGCAAATAAAAATAAAATAAAATAAATAAAAAAATAAACGTCTGTCTTGTCACCTTTTTCTTTCTTAAGATGACCAGCCTTTGATAAAACAGAGGAATTTAGAGAGAGAAACTACCTAGAGAGAGAAAGTTATGGTGTGGGCCCCTAATGGAGGGGACAAAAATTCTGTTTTCAATTTGGATTTTGTGGGTAAGAAGAGCTTTGAAGATGCTTGACTCACCAGTCACCATTTAAATTACTAAAATAACCCTAAAAAATATAGTTTGCCACACATCACAATAAAGTAAATTAGTTAAAGCCTGCCATTTTTCATAAATTTGGGCAAATTTCACACAAAAATATTGGTCAAATGTCATACAGAAATTGCTTTAAATACCATCAATCAAAATAACCCAATTTAATAATTGTTGAAAAATGCGTAATATGTACTAATGAGTGAAACTTTATGCAAATATCTGCTTATTTGGGCGGTAAATTGAAAATTTAGTTTAAAAAAAATGTAACTAGGGAATTTTGACGTGATAAAATTGTTTGATTTAACAATATTAGGCATTGTTATAAATATTTTTGGTCAAATGTAATTCAAATATTGTTAATACATCAATCAAAATAATCAAATTACTCATTTCATCTCATTTTCTTGTTCTATTTTGACCAAAAACACTAATAAAAATTGATCAAATGGAACAAGTAAAATGAGACGAACAAAGTAATACGGAGTACTTGTTGTAAGATGTCAGATGTGTAGTATAATGAATACAATTTTTATGCAATATCATTAAAAGCACCTACTAATCCGACTGATAGATTGAGAATTTTCTTAAATAAGAGTATTTATGTATTATTGACCATTATAGACCACAAAATAAGAGTAAAATTTTAAGTCAAAATTGATAAATTTCACAAAATTGGGCAAATGGCCATAAATATTTTATGGTCAAAGCCCAATGTAATGCAGAAATAGGTTGAAAACTTGAAATACATCAATCAAAATGAGCCAATTAATAATAATTGATAATAAATGTGTAATGAGTGCAACTTTTAAAGCAATAATAATAATAAACAAATCATGCATGCCACAACTACCAAGAAAGAAAAATGAGGGGGAGTACATTTTATTGAGATTCTGGATAATACATGCATGAGATTCTTGTAAATAAATGGATCCAAAGGTGGGGATTGGGCTGTGATGTAGAAAAGGTGACAGCATATTTACTTTATGAAAATAGCATGTGAGCAAGTTCAGGCAGGCTTGCGAGGGGACAACTGTAAGAAATGGTACCATAAGTATAGCTGCCATCCTACTGGTTCACACAAGGCATACACCCTATGCCTTGTGTACTATAGTCTTCAGACCAATTACCAATTTTACATTTTTTTTGGTTCTTTCCTTTGTGCCTAAGACTCCCTCCGTCCCAAAATTATCTTCATGATTTTCTAAACGAGCGTCCCAAAATTATCTTACTGTTTCTAATTTTGGCTATTAAGGTCTCCACTTTCTCATGTACTATATTAATTAAAATTGAATTGAAAACCCCACACATGTACTATATTCCACTTTTCCCATGTACTATATTCTATTTCACATGTACTTTATTCCACTTTTCCATACAACTCAATCATCATTTGTACTTTATTCCACTTTTCTTAAAATCCGTGTTTTTTGTCAAACAGAAAGATAATTATGGGACTGAGGGAGTAGCTTAGCGGTGATGAATCTTGAAAAATTTAATTAATTCTCTCTGTATTTTATTAGATATTATATATGTTGACTGACATGCGTATTAATAAAGGATAGTTGAATCTAATAAAAATAATAAAGCAAGTTGGGGAGTGAATAATAAACAAATAGAAAAAGATGATAGTGAAAAATATTTTAATAAAAGTAGATATGAAGTTTATTGTAGTGGTGATCCCTACAGAAAATTAAATATATTAAATAATTAGAATGTGAGGGTAAAAAAGTTACGAAGTACTCCGTACTAAAAATTGAAGTGTAGCTGTTAATAAAATACGGTCGAAAATGGTAAATATGACTCTTAATAAAATACAAAAGGAGTATATGGAGTATGGGATTTTTACAATTATATATACTCGAATAATATTTTTGAGTTAATTAGTTACAAGAAGTATTGAACATATTGTCGAAATGTGTTTTTATATGGAGTATCCAAGTTCCGTTAATTGATACTCCATAATAAGGAGTACTTAGTACTCCCTCCGTCCCGTTTTAAGTGTTTCATTTTCCATTTATAGTTGTCTCAAATCTCATTTAGACCCCATACAAAATTAGAGCTCCCTAAGCTAACAATAAATATAAAATAAACTAAATCAAAAAGTGATATTTTTCTTATCTTCTTTTTTGTTTATAAAATCCGTGTCAAAATCCACTAATGAGTTGTGACACTTAAAATAGGACGGAGAGAGTATAGGAGCATGTCAAACCGAACTACCATTCCATTACTCTATAATTTGTTAGAAATAGGAGATCTCCTAATAGTTAACTAGCTAGATGAACATTTTAGAAGAAAGTGGAAAAGCGTGTGGAGCAAGGAAACTCATCATGGGGTGTTTACACTTAAAACTAGCTAAATGTGTAATCCACTAATCCCCATGCAAGAAATACGTAATGTATAATGTGGCACAATAAAGTCGGTGATTATTGACTTGAAATCGACCTCTTTTATTCTATCGGTACATTTGGAGATAGTCACTTTCGTAATGTATGTTAAGTTGTTAATTGGTTGGTAAGGCTTCTCTTACACGCCATAAGTAGGACCCATAACTTACTTAACAAGCTACTACTTCTAATTATTCAAATCGAACCAAATTCTAACTAACAACGAAAATGAACTATATATATGTATATATAATTAGTTAATTACCCATTTTTGGCGTTGCTTAACTGGAATCTTACCTGGAATAACAGAGATTGTGAACCCATGCAATGCTACTAATAACGAATACTGCCACATTGAACATTTGCATGCTATTGCTGGCTCCACACTGTTTCGTATGTTCTTATTCCAATGTACCTAAGTACATACTTCCCGTGACGGATCTTGAACACTTTTACGAGGATTAGTAGAATAATTAAACAATATAGGACTATAGGAGTAGTATGATAATTTATACAATTATCATACAAAAATTATAGGAGGGCCGTAACTAAAAATACACTATAAATTTTTCGCATGGAGGGGTCGGGCCCATCCGAGCCGTATAGGACATCCGCCGCACGCTGCATAATTCCTTATAAATTCGTCTATAAATACTTACGCCACTTTGACTTTTATATTATTGACATATTTATGCATAATTCTCAATATACAGAAACAAATTTTATTAATGAAAGTCTTGTTGAATTTGTCTCAATAAATATATTTTAATAATATCAATGACACAACAATTTATAAACCATGCGGTGTACTACGGAGTAATTGATGATAACTAAAGAAAATAATGGTCAAAGTTTCTTGTTAAAAAAGAGTGTAAGTTAGAAAATTGTTGAATATAAGGATTTGAATAACAATGTTAAAAGATCATTTTTAGAGTAATGTTGTAGAGAATTTCCAAAGAGCCCAAAATCTTTCCCCAAAACTTTTATAGCTATAGGGAGCATAAAAAAATGTTAAGATTGTCGTCATAACTCATAAGTTCAATTCTTAAGCCAATTTTTTTTTCTTTACTTCCAATTTCTCCACGCTACTACTCCATTGGATATTCAAATTAAAAATCAATCCAACACCAATCGATAGACTATTAATGGGATGTTGTAACTTGTAAGTAACTTGTAAGCGCTACTCCTCTCGTCCTGGTATTCTGGTATATCAGGACAGTTGAAGCGAGATATTTACGTGATAAATCGATCTTGATAACTTTGAAAATCAAATGGATCAAATAAAAATGGCAGATCGATGGAGTACACATGACATGTCAATTTACATATATGAACACCCCATTTGCATCATTATTGTCCTTTTGTGACGCGCTAAGAAACAAAGAAACTTCAAAAATCGATACAACAAAATAGTGCTAGACTATTGAATTGAATTGTGTCTTTCCTTTTGTGTTGGAGCATATAGTATGCTTCAATTCCAATAAAAGCCATATTATTGTGACTATGAGATATAGAAAGGTGTCGTATTAAGGGTTGTTACGTACGGTACTGTGGCAAGCAAGGCATGAAATAACCAACACACTCCTATTTGCAATGAAACCAACATCTCAACAACTTCATTAAGCAATCACTCATGACAATTCACAATTCACAAACCTCTATCTACTACTCCCTCCGTCCCTTAATACTTGCACCGTTTTGACTAAACACGTTTGCCGATGAATAACTTTGACCACTAATATCTTTAACTACATATTATAAAAATTTATAAAATTATTAATAATTTGAAAATATATATAAAGATGAAGCCAACAATATATTATATACTAACATTTATTTTCATATATTAGAAATAAAATAGGGTCAAAGTAAATTATGTAAATAGTGCAAAAAGTCAAAACGGTGCGAGTATTAAGGGACAGAGGAAATACTATACTCCGTATTATTTTGTCATTCAAATCTAATTTTTGTTTTTATTCAATCCTTCGAGAAAAATTATCCACACAAAAGTTATGTACTATTGTGCTTGTGAAGTTTGCACGTTTCAATTTTTCTAGAAAAGAACCATAATGTTGAGACTTAATTAGCATGTTACATTCTTCGAGAGTCGTGACAGATCATCATTGCCCTATTTGGTGAGAATTTGCCAACTTTTATATTATTAGTATTTCTACTTGCGTTTTATTGGAGGTTATTTTGAAACGGGAGGTTTAATAGTATAGATTGAGGTTTAGGTAACGTTTTGGTACCATAAGTTAAAACATGCCCATTTAAATGTATTGGACCTCGTCGGCCTTATTAAATTGATTGGACGTTAATTACTTTCAAATAGAGGTTGGTTTAGGTAACATTTTGGTACCATAAGTTATGTACATTTCGGTCATGATACAAGATATATGCGTTATGGTATGAAAATACTTAAAGTTAATAGGAGAACAAAAAAAAAGAAGGAAGGGGTGAAAGAAAGGGTATTCTGATCATTAGCCCACAACCAAAGTCCACAGCTAGAAGCAAAACGGTACAAAAGGGTTCGATAAATAAAAGCTTGACGGGTTTAGGCCCAACTAATACGTAAGATATCTGTCGTATTATCTGGCCCGTAAGACCCATGGTTAAAGTAATGGCCTAACTTATCCTTTCGGATGAAATTAGTATTTTTATACCAGAACATTTATTGTCAAAGTACGTGTAATACAAATTAAAAATGGGTATGAAAAGATAGCAAATATAAGCATAGATTCGGAGAGAAATTGAAAAGAAATTGTACCTTTGTAAAGATATTGAGCCATTGAATATAACAATTAATCGAGCAACGTTCAAAACGACTCGTTTAAATCCCTCGCAACGAAGGAGATCAATGTCATCAAAGGAAATGAAAAATTAATATTTTTGTATGGCTTGCAAAAGGAAGGAAGAAATGTAAAAAAGATATGAGTTGGGAATGAAGAGAAATGAAGTTAGAAGTCAACAAAAAATGGGAAGTTATTAAGGTGAGAAAAGAGCTAAAGAGTGATTATTCATACTAATTAGCAAGTTTAATTTAACTAACTTGTTGTCGTGGACAAACAATTCAGAACACGTACAAATTGTATGTGTTTCAATTAATTTCCTAGACGCTTAAGGAGGTAAATTTTGCATGAGTTATACGGAGAGACGTGACAGCTAAAATTAATACAGATTTTACTATATGGTCGGTTGTATATTTTCCATATACGAACTTACGAAGTATACTTTTATGTACGGAGTCGATGCTTGGGAAATTACTCGTATATGTCAAGAAAGTGTATTTTCATAGGTGATCTGTAACATACATGCTCGGGAGACCTGTTCAACAACTGGTCGGGCTGGGCTGGGCTACAATAATAAAAATAAAAATAAAAACAAAAGAAACAACACATCATCTTGGGCAGGGTCGGGTTAAACTTCGGGCTGATTTTATGTACCCAAACCCGCTATTTCGAGGTAAAAATAGTGAGTTTTTCGGACCATTTCAGAAAAAAATGATTTTATAGCTAAAATTTCAGTTTGAGTTGCACAAAACCCGCCCAAAAAAATTAAAATGGGGATGGCCCAAGCAGGAAAACAGCCCAAATTTACCCAAACCCGCCATTTGCAGGCAGGGCTTGAGATGATAAGGTCTAGTATATGGGTGAGATGACTCTGACCCGCATGTATTTTTCCATGACCCGCAAATGACCGCCCCGCTAGTGAGCTGCCCCGACCCGCCCAATTTATGCATATCGGATCATACATCTCATCCAAAGTCTGATGATATATACTTCGTACCATACTACCATAAGGCATTGGCAGCAAGTTTTGGACTTGAAAAGAAATTCTTGGAAATACAATACCTTGTTTGATCACAACTCACACAAATACACAATACGTTGGTAAAACCTTGTTATTTAGGAACATAAGACTGACGTGAAAACATAGAAGAAAAGGGAAGTGAGGGAGATTAAAAAATGCAAAGAATGAGGCGTGAGCGGCAGGATTCGAACCTGCGCGGGCAAAGCCCACATGATTTCTAGTCATGCCCGATAACCACTCCGGCACGCTCACTTTGTTGATGAAACCCAACAACAGATATGTTTTATCCTTAGTAGCAGATCTTACTATGTTTTTCCGGTGTGTTTAGGTTGGGGATTAATCATTGATTACCAAAACTTTGTCTTATAAACGAAGGTCTTATGTATAACATCAATTCTTACCATACATTATCATTTTCATTACCCCATTATCTCGATGATGCTCACGCAAGAAGCGGAGTATGGGAGGGTCGGATGTACGCAACCTTACACCTGCAATTGAAGAGAGGTTGTTTTCAATTCTTACCAAATAGTTATATTTTTTAATCAAGAGTTTCTCAAATGTGATAAAATAGTTATAATCTACTATGAGTAATTATACTTTTCAATCAAATACTTGTACTTTTTAATAAAATAGTTATAGTTTCTAGACAGACAATTAGTTATCTTTTTTTAGTCCTGACAGATGTCTAACATTTTGAGCGACACTAACATTAGCTAGCCAATCTTGGCGCTCGAATACAAAGCAATTGCGCTACTTCCAAATCCACCAAATAGCAATACCAAAGTATGATGGCCATTTATAGGAATGGGCTGCGTGATCATGTCTTGGAGAGAAGTATTCGTAGCTCATTTATGATCCAAAAGATTACTAGAGCCATTGTCTACTGCCATTCTCATCCCTTCACAAAGTAGTTCCGAGTTTTCCGTTATACCACGCTATACATTAGACATCCCGACCTTAGGAACAAACATATCGATATTGCATCTTCCTTTACAATATTTAGAGCGCGACCAAAGTGTTTTTGGTTCAGTTAGAGTTCTCCACCCCAATTTTGTCAAGAAGGCCGAGTTGTCCTGTCGAGCTGGCCATAGCCCTAATAGGCTAATCCACCGCGCTCACGAGCTTTTCGTAGAGCTGCCCAAGCTAGTAGGTGTACTCCCCTTTTCTTCTCACCTCCACCCCAAACAAATTTTCCTATTATCTTGCAATGTCATCACATATTTTACTGGGTAACTTTGCAATTTGCATAGAATGGCATGCCATTGTCGAGAGAGTGGATTTGGCTAGAGTTATTTGGCCCGCTGGTGAGAGGTATTTGGTTTTCCATCCACATATCCTCCGATCAAAATTTTCGCACAAGTGACTGAAAATTTCACGCGTCACTCGACTAGTAATGGCCGGCATGCCTAAGTATATACCTAGGTCCGACGCGATCTCCATTTCGGATTGCACGAATGGGCTTCCAATGATTCGCAACGATTGCTTCTTCCATTGTTTGGTACAATCTTTTCGT
Source organism: Spinacia oleracea (assembly GCF_020520425.1). Classification (NCBI taxonomy): domain Eukaryota; kingdom Viridiplantae; phylum Streptophyta; class Magnoliopsida; order Caryophyllales; family Amaranthaceae; genus Spinacia; species Spinacia oleracea. The sequence goes on from NC_079491.1 coordinate 6,790,744, forward strand.
ACACATGACAAAGAGGTAAGGAGAAAGTAGGTCTCCTTACTTGGTTTGAATTTTTGATATGATTCACCATTCCAAAGTACTTGTGGAGAAGCTTTTGATACACACTCCATGATCATGTTACCATAAAATATGGAAGATTCATGTGTAATCCAACATCATTAGTAATATGTAAAATTGAATACGATACATATTAGATTGGACAATTGTTTTTGAAGGATTTAAATTCATTTGAATCAATCTAAACATTATTATATTGGACGATTGTTTTTGAAGGATTTAAATTCATTTAAAGTACAATCTAATCATATATTGGACAATTGTTTTTGCACCAAGATAATTTACAATCATCATAGGACGAGAATGGCACATTTGAGCAATTAACAGCAAACTGAGAAAATTGGCCGAACAAGTTAAAGCATGAAAAAAAGAGAAACATGTCTTTGAAACAAAACAGAAATGTCATCCAACAAAAACGAAGAATACCACAAAGTATTCTACCAAGTTTTCAATCGATTAACAACTATAAATTGAGCTTACATCAGAATTCAAAGTTCTTAAATTCCACCCTTCTTCATCCAAAACACTAATCCATTACGACAATTGCTAAAAATAGAAAATAAAAAAGACTATATTCCCTAGTGGCACAACATCATCAGTCAAGAGCCTCCAAGGAATAAACGTTTACAATCCAAGAGGCCTATCACTCCGAACAGCGATATACAGGCATCTAGTTTAAGTATTTCTCAAATCAATAGCTTCTCGATTGCATCCTGCATTCCAGATACAACAGAACAAGTCAGGAAAAAGATTTGAGCTTTCTTCAAGCAATCATACGTTAAAGCTACGTTCTATTGGGACTTATTTTAACTAAACTTATTTCTCTGAAATAAGTCAAACAGAACAAAGCCTTAGTTTTAGAAAATTGGCAGTAGATGCTTATTGAAGGAAAAAACTCACCTTGAGTTGTTGGATTTGTGATTTCAATTGGCTTCCCTCGTTGGAAGTCACTGAACAAGCGATTACTGGTCTTGTTACACCACATGCACGGCCAAGAGCTGATTTTGCGGGGACGAACACATAGGGAACATTCTGCCAATTGGAAAGCAAGGAACAAAAACATTACAAACAGCACAAGTCAAACAAAAATGTTTAATCTACATAATACGCGTGTAAGCTTTTACTTACAGAATTAGTTTTTCAAAGAAAAGACAGTTTGGCACGAAGATTATTTGTATAAAAGCACATGTACAATATTCCAATCCACAATCAAACTCTTCCTCACTTGACAGATAATTCATCATCCAACCTTCTGCCTTGTCAACCATATTAAAAGATGCTAGATCAACCCACTGGTCTTCAGCAATTTTACACAAATCAAAGTATTTGCAGCACTTTTTCACCCAAATTCTAGGATTACTACCATCACATTTATAGGAAATGATAGTTTGGGGTTCATTTCCTTATCATGTCACAATTGAGAATTATATTGATGAATTTGAAAGCCTGATATCAGTAATGTTGATGAACAAACCATATTCTACCTTGCTGTCATTAGGGAGATTCATTAGGGGCTTGAAACTTGCTGTCAAACCTTTTGTTAAGGCTTTCAAAACAACCAAAAAGAGCAAGAGTAATTAATTTCTTTAGGGCTTCATTAACTAAATTTTTGTACTTACTTCTACCATGTTCAGGCTTCATTAACAAATCTTATCATACTACTCCATATACTAGGAAAAGAGTCACTCAAATGCAACCAGCAAGTACAAACTTAATTACAATAACTGAGACAAAAATTCGAAAATACAACAATAGCCATATATGGATCACTGAAAATGTGTGTCTAAATAAACTAGACATGGGGATTACAAGAAACCAAACTAAGTGAAAAGTCACTGAGATTTTAGTGATACATAGCCCCAGAAAACAAAATTTCGGCATATCAATCTAGACTAACAAGAAGCTTCTAAACCCTTGGCATAGCTAATACTCAGTAGACAACTAGACACCACAATACACTAGCTCCTCTTAGCAAGTAAAAGGAGTAGGCAATAGATCTTCCCTTGTATGCATGTGAAGGTAAAAGGCAAATGAAGCACAAATACCTCCAAATATAGTTCTAGAAACCCTAATTTGTCAACTTCCCTAAACCCAATTCACAGAATAAGAAATAAAACAAATACAAACATTGAACCAATTGCAGCATGATTAACAACAAACTGTTGAAAATATACCTTATCTTCAGCCAACAAAGGAAGATGGAGAAGAATCTCCAACGGCTCAGTATCAGCAGCCATGACTACAAACTCAGCAATACCCCTGTTCAAAGTTTTTGTCGCTGCAATTCGAAATAAACCACATTAAAAATCAACAAAATCGGAAAACCCCACCAAGATTAACCCCCTAAATTATCCATTTGATTCAAAACCCAAAAAAAAACTATTAGTTGAAGGTTAAGAACAAATTCGAACCTTCATTAGCACCCTTTTTAAGTTGCTTGTAATTAGCAGCTTGCTGAACAAGGTCCATGATTGTTATTGTCAACTGAGCATCAGCCAACGGGTACGCTTTAGGGTTAACAATGTCTGCTGTCTGCAAACAAAAAAAGAGAAAATTAATTACTTTAATCATGAACTAAATCATACAACGCATAATTAACTAATCAAATTCAAAAACCCTAAGAACCCTAAAAACCCAGATGCAGGTAGAGAGAGAAAGTTACCATGGTGGCTGATGTGAACTGGGGGAGAGAAGAGAGGAAGAGGGAGGCTAGGGTTTTTCTCCAAATGGCGCAGAAAGAAGGTCAGGGTTTTAGCGGAATGAAACAATATATAGGAAGGTTTTGTCTTTGTTAGGTTATAAAACGACAGTATCTTAACTATCTATTTTATGTTACGGCGCCGTTTTCATGCCCCTTGCTCTGTTTTCGTTTTTTCAGTGTCAAGAAAGAAAGAGTTAAGTTGAAGCCGAGTTAACCCAATAAGGGCCTAGGTTATGCAAAAACTCACCAATAAGGATTTTAATATCTTTTAATCACTGATTAGGACTTGAGGTATCAAAGTGGCTGTAGTTTAGTGGTAAGAATTCCACGTTGTGGCCGTGGAGACCTGGGCTCGAATCCCAGCAAGCCACAAATGTTTTTGAATTTTAATTTAATTACCAGCATTTTCAAACAATGCAATCTTCTTGTACACCCAACAGGGGCGAAGCCAGAAATACTTGTCTAATTTCCGAAAATAAAATACTAGAATTTCAATATATCAAACCAACTACTCCGGTTTTTTTTTTTTTTTTTTTTTTTGTTGTTTAGTATTGGAGAATGTAAATTGACCTAAAATTCTTAACATTTTAAAATACTAACACTAAAATACTTGGACACTGTCTATTAGACCTGTCAAACGGGTCGGTCGGGTCGGGTTGTAAAAAAAATTATTTTCGGGTTCGGGTTATATCGGGTCGGTCACTTTCGGGTTCGGGTTTACAAATGCTTGTTCAAAACCCAGAACTTTCGGGTTCGGGTCGACTCAACGGGTTGGGAGATATTGAAACGCGTATTATATTTTCATTAATTTAGGTGATAAATATACAAAATATGGGCTCAAATTAACAAATTTTCCTACACAAGTTTATATTTAGTCAAATTCAACCATAAAATGGCGTATAATTCAAATTAAATTCATATTACACAGAACAATAGTAAAAACAACGTGTTTATTATGCTTAAATTTTCTTATAATCTCATTTATTACTATAAATACAAGTAGGTCCAAAACAGGTTCGGTCGGATTTTGACTTATTCCTTTTCGAGTTGTTCGGGTTCGGATAAAATCGGGTTATGGGTCACAAAATCTTGTTCAGGACCCAGTATTTTCGGGTCGGGTCGATTTTGACAGGTCTACTATCTATCTATTACTATTTACTAAAAGAGACACTATGAATGACACGTGTCAAATCCTGGTGCAGTAAGCCTAATCTTAATCCAACTACCTGAACGTGATTCGCACGATAAGACCAAGAAGACGTATGGGCCTAATCGTACGCTTCCAACTAATGAAACAATGTGTGGCAACAGAAGGTCAAGTGAACCATGTCATTCCTCCTCCACTGCTAGTGAACCATGTTCTTCCTCTACTGCTAGTGAACCATGTTATTCCTCCACCGCTAGTGTGATAAGCCAGAGCATAAAATCAGGTAAACTACAACTTAACAGCTTTACTTTTTGAATAAAATTGACATACACTATAATGAAATCAATGATAGATTATTATTTTTTTGTGCAAATGAGCCACAAGGGCAATATAAATTACAAAGGGGGACAGGGGGATTCGAACTTGAGACCTATTGTACACAGGCCCTCAGTCTTAACCACTAGGCCAAGACATCATTGGTGATGATAGATAAGTCTTACTTGCTTTTCAGCACAGGAAATCGTTGCCACGTGTTAGTTATAGCTTTAGCTTTTATTTCTTTGCTTCATAAAGTTCACGTTGCATGATGTGATGCTGCTTCCATACACACATTCTGTTATTCTCCTCTCCTAGTTTTTAGGAGTTAGTTATAACAACTTATAGAATAGTCTAGAAGCTTTCATTACTATTTATATTCTGCTTTGCTGTAATAATCAGTTAACAAGATTTGCAATAACAAGAAACACATTGCTTCTCTCTCTTCTTCGTTTCCTCTCAATCTCAATTCATATTTGTTCATATTTTGTCATGGTATCAGAGCAGGATTAAAGATCCTTGGCTCATTTTTCTCAAATTCCGCAAGTTCCTCTTCCTGATTCTGTCTGATTCCTTCTGTTTTTACTGCAATTTCTGGATTTCTCTGAAAAATCGAGTTTGTTCTTCGATTCTTTTGCTTCTTATATCTGAATACTTGTTTGATTTCAACATCTTTTCAAACAATTTTTGACAATGCCTTCTAGAAATGAGGATTCTGCTAATTCACACAGAAACAATGCTAATCTTCCACCAAATCAAGATCCTTCTAGCATATATTACATACATCCTTCTGATGCAAACTCAGTTCAGCTTGTTTCCTTCAAGTTCAATGGTGCAGAAGGTTTCACCGGCTGGAAGAGATCGATGATATTGGCTTTGTCAGCAAAGAATAAGATTGGATTTGTTGATGGCAGCATTATGAAACCTGATTCTGGTACAATTGAGTACAAAGCTTGGGAGAGATGCAACGATCTGGTATGTTCTTTGATCTTAGGCAATCTGAATGAGGTGGTTGCTAAGAGTGTCATGTTTCTGAAATCTGCTAGAGACATCTGGATTGATTTAGAGGATAGATTTGGATTCACATCTCTGGCTCAGATTTATTCTCTTGAACAAAAGTTAGCTGAAATAACACAAGGAAACAAATCTGTATCTGAATTTTTCACTGAAGTTAAATCTGTTTGGGATGCAATTGAAGAAGCACATCCTATGCCTTATTGCACATGCAATAATTGTACCTGTAATGTTACTAGGAAATTCTTTCAGAGGCAGCAAGAAAAAATGGTGATGCAGTTTATGATGAAGTTAAATGAGCAGTTTGCTACAATTAGGGGTAATGTGTTGATGATGCCAACATTACCTAAAGTCTCAGAGGCATACAGACTTTTTGCTCAAGAGGAGAGACACAAAGAAGTATCACAAGCTAGCACTCAAGCAGAAACATTAGCTTTTGCAGCTGAGAAAAGAAGATTCAGTGGAGAACATTGGAACAACAACAACAAAACTTACAAAACTCAGCAATCTGACTTTCATTCTGGTTATCAGAAGACAGGAGTTACTAACAGATATGGCAGACCTGGATCTAACTACTTTTGCACTCATTGTCAAACACAAGGGCACAATGTGGACAGATGCTTTAAGCTTCATGGATATCCACCTGGTTTCAAGAATTTCAAAGAAAACAAAGTTACTGCACTATCACATGATGATAATTCTGGTGAGAATGTCTTACTTGGACATCACAGTGAAGTTAATCCAACAATCACTGTGGAGCAATACCAACAGTTGATGGATCTTTTGGCCAAACAACAAAACAATACCGCTGCTGCTACAACTCCTAACCTAGCCATGATGGCAGGTAATCTCTGTCTGTTATCTCATTCTAATACTAGGTGGCTCCTAGATAGTGGTGCTTCTGACCATTTTTGTCATGATTTATCTCAATTTGCTGACTATAAGCCTATTGACAAGTCTAACACCTTTATTACATTACCTGATGGGAGTAAAATTGTTGTTAAAAATGTTGGTTCAGTGATGATAAATATGTTAGGTTATGATACATATGACATTACATAGATCATGCGGAAACAACCATTAACCCAGGACAACATATTATTTACACATAATCATATAGCATAATTTAGATGCATACTCTTTGTTGCGTGCCCTCCCTAGCTGCGCCCGAACCGAACAAGAACAAGTCTTTAGGACTCCAAGTGTCGTCCCTCCGTAGATAGTCCACAGCACGTCCGGATCCGCCTTAAGATTGACCAACTAGAATCGCCCTTAAGGTACTAGAAAATTTCGGCACTTTTATGAGCAAGATGTGTGTTTTAATTTTCTCTCAAAAAACTCACTTTTGAATACTTTGAAACTTGTTATAAATTGTGAGCCCTAGCCTCATATTTATAGGGGTATGGAAAGGGAATCGAAATCCTATTCAGATACAAATTAATTAAACCTAGAATCCTACAAGAACTCTAATTTAATTAATTTATCAAATAGAATTAGGAATTTAATCATTAACCGAACTCTGCATGTTTTAGGAAACGTGCACGAACACAAACACTTGCACACACACGCACGGCTGCCACGATGGGCCCCATGCGTGCGCGCGAGCAGCAGCCCACGCGGCGCCCGCGCGCGCTGCGCAGCCTGCTGGGCCTGGCCTTGCGCTGGGCCTGGCGTGGCTGTTTGTGCGGCGCGCTTGGCTTGCTGGGCGATGGCCTGGCTTCGTGCTGGGCCTCGTCCGGCAGGCCTCGTCCGATGCTTATTCGTACGATGCGCTTCCGATTAAATTTTCCGATTCCGGAATTCATTTCCGATACGAACAATATTTAATATTTCCGATTCCGGAATTAATTTCCGTTTCGAACAAATATTTAATATTTCCGTTTCCGGAATTATTTTCCGATTCCGGTAATATTTCCGATTCTGACAATATTTCTGTTTCCGGCAATATTTCCGATTCTGGCAATATTTCCATTTCCGATAATATTTTCCGATACGTACCATGTTTCCGTTTCTGGCAACATCTACGACTTGGATAATATTTATATTTCCGATACGATCCATATTTCCGTTTCCGACAATATCATCGTTTCCGGAGTATTCATTTCTTGCCTGTGACGATCTTAGCTCCCACTGAAACCAAGATCCGTCGGTTCCGAATATTCATAGATGGAGTATTTAATGCCATTAAATACTTGATCCGTTTACGTACTATTTGTGTGACCCTACGGGTTCAGTCAAGAGTAAGCTGTGGATTAATATCATTAATTCCACTTGAACTGAAGCGGCCTCTAGCTAGGCATTCAGCTCACTTGATCTCACTGAATTATTTAACTTTGTTAATTAATACTGAACCGCATTTATTAGACTTAACATAGAATGCATACTTGGACCAAGGGCATTATTTCCTTCAGTCTCCCACTTGTCCTTAGGGACAAGTGTGCATTTCCTAATTCCTTTGTCGCTCGATGCTTGCTCTTGAACATAAGGTAAGAGTTGTCATCCTTATTATGTCCAGAGGTGTTCCTCGGTTTCAGAGTTCAACTGATCAAATAAACAGATAATGATAGCCTATGATTCATCCGAGCACGGCCATGCATTTCACAGTTTCTAGCTCTCCGAGTGGCCTTGTACAACTTTTAAGCATCTCATCCCGATTTATGGGAGGACAATCCCAATCTTGCGATCTTGAGATTAGACTTCGTTTGATAGGTGATTACCTGAGCGTTGCCTTTATAGCCTCCTTTTACGGTGCGACGGTTGGTCAACGTCAAAGCAACCAGTTCTCAAACAAGTAATCTCAAATCACTCAGGTATTGAGGATTTAGTGTCTAATAATTTTAATGAAATTTACTTATGACAGATTTTCATCTCTTACAGTAAAGTTTCATAGGTCTTGTCCGATACTAGTCTTCCCAAAGTAAGTATCTATGCAAATGATTATGACATTGCCATGTCCACATAGTTCAAGAAACAGAACTACTAGTCATCTTGCATTCTAATCGTCTAACGTTTTCTATGCGTCCAATTTTATAGAAAACTCCGACTAGGGACCATTTTCAACCTTTGACATTCAAGTTCACTTGATAGACATTTCTTAGTCACAGGACTGGTCCTGACAGTCTATCTTGAATATATCGTCAAATTGAAGGGACTCATCATTTAATACTAAACCAAGATTAAATGGAATATGAAAATTCATTTCATATATGATAAATGTTCAACCCCAATGTTTTACAACCATGGGCCTCTAACCCATCTTTAAAACATTTCATGGAATTCAGAGCTATGCTTGATTTCCAGTGCTACAACGTGAGTGTTGCTTCTCACTTGTTGCATAGGTTTAGTTATCATGCTTTGCCAATCTTAATATCCTTTTCATCGAATGTTCTTCGAGATATGATGATAAGATCTTTTCGAGTTTGTTTATTATGTGATCTAGTCTTTCTTACTTCGATGGTGGTTTTACTCATTTTTCAATGAAGAACCATCAAGTTAGCAGACGTTTTTCTTGCTTCAAGAGTGGTTCTACGCATTTTTCAATGAAGAACCATCAAGCCAGCAGATAGGTGATCTACCCAAGTCCAGTGAAGAACTTTAAACAACCCTGTTTTATTGCTTCTTAGGCAATAATTACTTTTACTTCAACTGTATAGGTTGCTACTGATGCTTTGTTTGGATTTACCTATCCAGGCAGTTCATAGATATGTGGAAGATTCTCCAACTATATCTTGGAACATAGAAATTATTATTTTAATTTCCCACGCAACAACTCATGGTCTCCAACCCATGTTGCCATTTTCAAAACACGATGCTCTATAGCTCGTCCTTATCAATGGTTAACTCCAAAGGGTCTTGCTTGATCCTTTGCCAGTGTTTATGCATGTAGCATCAATATTTAGCATATCTTTGTTTCCTTGAATCAAGAATTATTCCTATGTACCTTTTCAAGTATCATAAGTATTCTTGATCTCAATCTAGTTGATCTTTACTTAGATCAATAGAGATTGGTATATGTTCGTCATGCCCAAAGTCATACGATACGTTTTTGGCGATCCTCATATTATATCATACATGATAAATTCTTTTGCAGAATAATTCCCAATTGAATTCTATTCATGTAACTTTAGCTTATCTAGTTTCAGCTAAATTCTTTGACATATAATATAGGTTAAGAATCTTATTTAGATCCTTTGATGTTTAACTTAGTAAATGCTTATACATAGTTCAAACATCCTTTACTTAGATTTATTCACATGGGTCGAATATCTCCAATGGAGACTTTCGTGTTTGATTTAGTAAATGCCATTACTTAATCCAAAATAATATCATAAGATCTTTGTAAATAGATCTTAATACCCAGTATGTACTAAGTTTCGCCATGGTCCATTATTGATGAATAATTTCAAATCTAAGTCATTAGCATTTGAATGTTGTTTCACAATAGAGAGATATGTGTGTAATACACATAGGACCAAATAAGTTTTACGTACTCCCACTAAACTTCTTATATATCTATAAGAATCATGTATATTTTATGAAACTAAAATGCTTATTAGCTTCACTAAAATACAGTTCCAATTCCCAATCGCTTGCTTAAATCTGTACTTAGATTTCATAAGTTAGCATTCCTTTTCAAGCATTTATTTGGATCCACAAATCCTATGACATGCCATGTACATAGTTTCTTCCAACATTTGACTGAGGAAGATGTTTTGTCATCCAATTGCCATATGTACCAATATGTAATCATTGCTTGAATTATAGACTTAAGCATTACGATTTTGCATGAGGTTTCAACACAATCCACATCGTGAATTTGCTTGTAACCTTTAGCAACTAATCTAGCTTTGTGTGTGAACACAATTTCATGTTTGATGGTTTTTATCTTTAAAACAAACTTGCAACCAATAGGTGTGAAACTATTCTTGCAAATCAACAAAATTTCAATTTTGTCATCAAAACATTGAGTATGTTTTATGGCCTCTAACCATTTAAAACATTTGAGTCTATATATGGCCTCTAACCATTTTAGGGAATCTGGGTTTCGTCATAGCTTTCTTACAAGTCACAAACTCATTAATCTACATGATAATAGTTTGACTGCAAGTTGTAGGTTTCTTCATTATCTAATAGAAGAATCTCATAGTTTTATTGACCAGAACTCTATGTTTCTTTACTATCTAATAGAAGAATCTCATAGTTTCAGTGACTTGAACTCTATGCCCTACTTGGGTATAGAACATCAAACAACAGAATATCAATAGCCACTTGAAAGTCCTTTGAATATTCTGTTCTCCTTGAAGCACTTGTAAAGTCTTCTAAGAGATGTCTATTCTTTAAAGCCACTTCTAAAGTCCTTAAAGAATAAGTTCGGGTTTTCTGAAGCACTTCGAAAAGCCTCCGGAATGTCCGTTTATGTTTGTTGTTCGCCTCGAAGACTTTCGAGGTCTATTTTCTCCCACTTGTCATTTTGGAAACGAATCTCCAAAAGGACATTATTTCGAGCAAACAAACATTATGTTCTCAAAAATTCGTGGTAGAAACAATACCCTTGTGTCTCATTTGAATAAATCACAATGAAACATATATCTAGACTTGGGCCTTAGTTTGTTGAATAACAAACACTAAGCTCCCACTGAGTTTTGCAACTCCCTAGATATATTTTATGAAAAGTTATTCTGAAATTACTTTTCAATAGCTTTGACGAATTTGGTTTAGTTTGGTGGTAGTTGAGCATTTTGTTTTAGAAATTATAGGAAAAGTCTTTATGATTCATCATTGATCGAATCAAGTGCTATTTGACTTCGATTATTCCAACTAAGATATGTTATATCTTATGGACCTAGATTGTGAAATTACAACACACAATCATTGATGATCATATTTGGTCTCAAGTAATCATCAACATGATCTAACCTAGATCTTTATGATTTCTTGCCAAGTGGATTTTATACTTCTGAATCTTTGAACTAGTCAAACAGATTCAAACTTATATCACTTTGAGTAAATAAACCTATATTCACTCAAATCCATGTGAAATAATAAAGTCATAAAATCTTTCTTTAGCTTTGAACTCTATTGTCTAGGAGTTCTAACAATAGTTCATATCTTTTGTTACTTTCAACAAGTAAGACTAGTCGTCTTAAATTGATCTAGAAATCAATTAACTTTCAAAAGTCCATCAAAATAGAGCTTTTGAATGTTAACTTGTTGATATGGTCTAAGCAACAATGCCAAAGATTAGTGGAACTCAAATCAAGGGTTTGATTTGAACCTAGTAAAGTTCTTTAAAGAGTTGTTTGTTTTAATCAAGCATATTGACTCATTCCGTAAATGACCATTTCATTCAAATAAACAAACAAACAAGCATTGTTTTTGTTCTTCTGAATGTGAGTCTTTCTGTGTTTGAAGCAGAAATTTAGGTATGCTGATTATGGAACAAAATAGCCATTTAGTTCCAGCCTTTGAAAGGACTTAAAACAAACTAGATGACCCTACAACTAATGTAGCATTGCCATGCTTCATTTCCCACTTGTAGGTCATTAGTGTATCCTAGCTTCCATTGTTTGAGTTATTACCGAAGTAAGAACCTCAAGCGGTATATGATACCAAGGAAGTTTGATTGCTAGGTCACTTCTCTTTAAACATAAACTTATAGGTAGAAACGGAATCGTAATTCCTTTCATTTGTTCCCCGTTTTCCTATTTCTTGTACCCTTTCTTATAGTCTTAAGAATTGAATTCTTTAGTGTTGACTTTTATACTTTGTTAGACATGTCCAATGTCACTAACAAGGTTCTTTACCATTTTAATTTATGTTGAATATTTTGTTTCAACTAGATGATCTTACCAGAAGCTTCTAAAGTTCTCTAAGTATCGATCTATTCGAATGTCTAGGGACTAGACTCATTCGAGAATTAAATGGACAAAGATATTAGGTTGTTAACCATTGGTAAAGCTGAGCGTATTAGACTCAATGCTTTATGATCTCAAAACTACAGTGTATTTTGAATTCACAAGCACCAATTGGTTTGCCATTCGATTTTGATATTCGAAAACAACCATAAAAGTCGATATAAGAAACGTACATTTTAAATTGCTCACTTTCTCTCTTTTCCGTGAATCGTTCTTGGATTCACTACCAATCGAGGAAATTTACTGTTACCTTTCTAAAAGGATTTATTGCAGTGCAAGATATTTAATTATAAACAATAATTAAAACATACATTGAAGCATGCAAAGTCTAAACATTTATCATGAATAATAACTTGAAATTAAAGCAACCATGCAATTCAAACAAGTTATTAGCATTTTATTCGATTTTATTGTTCCGGCAGGTGTGAATAAAATGATTCCAAGACCCTAAAACCATTGAAGAATTAAGCACAGTTTGTCGACTCAATTCTAAAACATTTTAGGTAAGCAAAAGCCTTTTGCTAATAGTCTAGAAACTACTCTTGGTTGATAGGTACGTCTAAGAACTTATTAGGTAAACCTATCGATTTTGCCACGACATAAAAGGACTCCTTACTTATATCGTTGAGTTTCACCAAAACTAACATGTACTCACAATTATTTGTGTACCTTGCCCCTTTAGGACCAATAAGTAACACCTCGCTGAGCGAAAACTATTACTAGATTGATGTAAAGGATATCCAAGCAAGTGTATATTTTGGCATGGCACCTTTTAACTCAATTTTTAAGTTTGGAACTTAAGGCTCTTACTATGTTGGTTAGATTTTAAGTGAACTAAAATCCTTAATCATGCAACATAATCAAGCTTTTGATCTCATGCATTTTAAGACATATTTAAAACAATAAATAACTTAAAACATGCATAAGATAAATGTGATCTAGTATGGCCCGACTTCATCTTGAAGCTTTGACTTCAAAGTCCGTCTTGAAAATCTCCGTGGGAGGCACCATTTTCTTCAAATAGGATAAGCTATAACTAATTACAACTATTTGATGGTTCGCAGACCATATTTGAATTGAAAAATAACTTTGGTACTTTAGACCAATTACATTCAAATTAATGGTACGCAGACCATATTTTCTATCCTATTTGGGCCATACTAGTCACTTCATAACCTGCAAAACAGTACATATACAATATATACCATTCACCCATTCATTATCATGAATGGCCCACATAGCTGGTTAGTAAAACACATTATGCATCACGTAAACATTTGCAGCAATTAATCAAGGGCACCAATAATCTACCAATTATTCAGTCCTTATTAATTCTAATCAAGTTGTTTTAACCTTAAGGATTTGTAGACCTAATCAAGAGTTTATGACTAAAAAGCGCTCCCACTTAAACCAATAAATTTATATGCTTTACTAATTTTAAACATAAAAATGTATTTCTAGTCCAACCGGAAACATACAAATTTAATTAAAATTTAAAGCTCATATAAATTTATAATTGAATCCAAAAAGTTTAATTTAATTTCAGTCGTATTTAAATTAATTCATGATTTTAATTTTAGTAAAATAATTAGAATAAATAACATTTATTATAATTACAATATTCAAAATTAAAATCCAAGAAAATAATTTAAATTATTAATTTTAAAATTAATTAAAATTACGTGAACTGAAATTTTCAAATTAAACATTCAAAACGATCTTTAATCGTAACGCAAACACCCTACGCGTTGCACGCCCATGGGCCGCACGCACACAGCCATTGCTGGCCATGTGCGCGCAGCCCATGCGCTCGTCGCATAGCTGCTGCATCCCCATCGCAAGCCTCCGCACGCATTGGTGCTCGCTGCGCGCGCCAGCGCTCATCGCACGCGAGCTATCGCTCGCAGTGCGCGCGCGACATCGCTCGCTGGGCGCGCGACATCGCTCGCTGGGCGCGCGAGCCATCGCTCGCTGGGCGCGCGACATCGCTCGTTGGGCGGGCGACATCGCTCGCTGTGCGCGCGAGCAATGTTGGGCGCAGCGCTCGTGGCACGCGAGCTTGCGCTCGCTGCGCGCGAGGCTGCGCGCTCTTGTGCGAGGCAGCGCGCGTTGTGGCGCAGCTCGCTTGCTGCCCACACGCGACTGCCTTGGCTCGCCCTTCGCCCATGCCCATTCGTCCATTGCTCGTGGCACACGACACAAGGCAGGGCTGCTGCCTTGTGCTCGTGCACTACGCCCTTGCTCATTGCATTCGTGCCGCACGGGCGACGAGCTCCCTTGCTCGTCGTCGCATGCCCGCATTATACAACACCCCTTAAGGGTAACACGAAGCGTCCATTGCTTCGTGCGTGCAAGTTTTATGAACGAATCGCATAAAATTTAAAATTTTATATTTAAAATTAATGACAAATTAATAAATAATATTAATTTCATAATTTTAGGGCGAAAAAATCGAAAATTTATTATCCAATTGATTTCCGATTGTTATGGATTCAAGTCTAGGTCATAAAAATTTAAAATTTATCATAAATTTACAATTTTTATGGTGGTTTTTAATCATAGGTTTCTAATTAAATTACAATTAATTATGAAAATCAAATTAATTCTAAATTATTCTAATTTTCAACAAATTAATCATAATTACAAATTAGATTGCATAATTAACAAGACTAGGCATTCAAACTTGTTAAACATATGCAGTAGGTCAATCAAAAATTCAAGATTTATCAACAAGAATCGCAAATATTTAATTTAACATCTTAAATTTACGAAATTTTGCATTCGAAAAACTAAAACCTTCGAAAAGTCATAGTTAGGCTTCGAATTTGAGAATTCTGGGTTCGGCAGAAAAATACTATTTTTGTCAAAATTTTAGAATGCCTTTTACATGCGGAATTGACACAAAAATCACTCAATTCGGATGAGTAACGAAGAAACTGCCGAAAAACTGCGTACGTATAATTAAATAAACGCAATTTGCAATTAATTAACAATTACGAAAATTAATCACCCCTTTTAATTCTTGCAAATTTGTAATATTTAACCATGTTCATGCAATTTAGATTATGAAAATAATAAGGGCCTCGTGATACCACTGTTAGGTTATGATACATATGACATTACATAGATCATGCGGAAACAACCATTAACCCAGGACAACATATTATTTACACATAATCATATAGCATAATTTAGATGCATACTCTTTGTTGCGTGCCCTCCCTAGCTGCGCCCGAACCGAACAAGAACAAGTCTTTAGGACTCCAAGTGTCGTCCCTCCGTAGATAGTCCACAGCACGTCCGGATCCGCCTTAAGATTGACCAACTAGAATCGCCCTTAAGGTACTAGAAAATTTCGGCACTTTTATGAGCAAGATGTGTGTTTTAATTTTCTCTCAAAAAACTCACTTTTGAATACTTTGAAACTTGTTATAAATTGTGAGCCCTAGCCTCATATTTATAGGGGTATGGAAAGGGAATCGAAATCCTATTCAGATACAAATTAATTAAACCTAGAATCCTACAAGAACTCTAATTTAATTAATTTATCAAATAGAATTAGGAATTTAATCATTAACCGAACTCTGCATGTTTTAGGAAACGTGCACGAACACAAACACTTGCACACACACGCACGGCTGCCACGATGGGCCCCATGCGTGCGCGCGAGCAGCAGCCCACGCAGCGCCCGCGCGCGCTGCGCGCTGCGCGTGCTGCGCGCTGCGCGTGCTGTGCGCGCTGCGCAGCCTGCTGGGCCTGGCCTTGCGCTGGGCCTGGCGTGGCTGTTTGTGCGGCGCGCTTGGCTTGCTGGGCGATGGCCTGGCTTCGTGCTGGGCCTCGTCCGGCAGGCCTCGTTCGATGCTTATTCGTACGATGCGCTTCCGATTAAATTTTCCGATTCCGGAATTCATTTCCGATACGAATAATATTTAATATTTCCGATTCCGGAATTAATTTCCGTTTCGAACAAATATTTAATATTTCCGTTTCCGGAATTATTTTCCGATTCCGGTAATATTTCCGATTCTGACAATATTTCTGTTTCCGGCAATATTTCCGATTCTGGCAATATTTCCATTTCCGATAATATTTTCCGATACGTACCATGTTTCCGTTTCTGGCAACATCTACGACTTGGATAATATTTATATTTCCGATACGATCCATATTTCCGTTTCCGGCAATATCATCGTTTCCGGAGTATTCATTTCTTGCCTGTGACGATCTTAGCTCCCACTGAAACCAAGATCCGTCGGTTCCGAATATTCATAGATGGAGTATTTAATGCCATTAAATACTTGATCCGTTTACGTACTATTTGTGTGACCCTACGGGTTCAGTCAAGAGTAAGCTGTGGATTAATATCATTAATTCCACTTGAACTGAAGCGTCCTCTAGCTAGGCATTCAGCTCACTTGATCTCACTGAATTATTTAACTTTGTTAATTAATACTGAACCGCATTTATTAGACTTAACATAGAATGCATACTTGGACCAAGGGCATTATTTCCTTCAAAATAGAGATATAACACTGACCAATGTGCTGCATGTACCAGAATTCAAGTATAACTTGATATATGTACATAAACTCTGTCAGGACTTGGGTTGTGAAATTCATTTTACTCACAACAGATGTTTTGTTTACTGTCAGCAAGGGAAGCTGATTCCTCTTGGTGAGGTGCAATCAGGTCTATACAATTTGGCAGAATCTAGGGTGGAAGGAGCTCATTCTGTGCAGACACACAACTGTAGTGTAGCTTGTTCATCTACAGTGGATAATGCAAAACTCTGGCATCTAAGGCTAGGACATTTACCTTTCAATAAATTGAAGTACATAGATCCTAACTATGAAATTGGTGATTGTATGCAAAACACTATTTGTCAAGTATGCCCTGCAGCAAAACAAGCTAGACTTAATTTTCCTCACAGTGAGATTAAGTCTGTTAGTCCTTTTGATTTGATACATTTGGATGTGTGGGGACCTCATTCTGTAAACACTCCATCTGGTTGTAATCAGTTTTTTACTATAGTGGATGATTACACCAGGTTTACTTGGATACATTTTCTGAAACACAAAAGTGACTGTGTTGCTATCATTGAAAATTTCTTACATATGGTACAAACTCAGTTTGGTGTCATGGTTAAGTGTGTTAAATCTGATAATGCTAAGGAATTGTGTGAAGGTGATATGAAGAAATTATATTTGAAACTTGGAATCTTAATTCAAACCAGTTGTAGTCATACACCTCAGCAAAATGGAGTTGTGGAAAGGAAACATAAACATCTGTTATAAACAGCTAGGGCATTGTATGTTCAGTCCAAAGTTCCACAGAAGTTTTGGGGTGAATGTGTTCTTTGTGCAGCCTATTTGATTAACAGAATGCCACTTCAATCAATAGGCTTTGAATCACCATATTCCAGAATGTACAAACAGACTCCAAGTCTTAAACACTTGAGAACTTTTGGTTGTCTCTGCTATGTGTCTACTACAAAGGTTGGTAGATCAAAAATGGACAACAGAGCCACACCTTGTGTGTTTTTGGGGTATTCAACCACTCAAAAAGGATACAAAGGGCTGGAAATTGATACACACAAGTTCTTTGTATCCAGAGATGTTCATTTCCATGAAAAACATTTCCCATTTCATCTTTACCACAAACACAACTCTTCCCTTACTCCATACACCAGTGCCATTTATCTACCAACTCTTCTTTCCTCTGATGTTTTTGATACACCAGATTTCTCCACTCTTGCAACCACATTCCCACCTCACACCTTGGAAACATCTGATCATACAAACACAAACTTCTCACCTGACCTCACAAATACAATTCTTTCTCCATCACATTCTTCACCCTCAGATTCCATTTCTTCTTCTCCTTTACAGACTAATCCCAATTCCACTCCTAACTCTCCTCAATCCCATTCTGAAACCATTTCTCATTCTGAACATGTTCATGTTGCACCATCCATTCTCCCAACAAGACAGTCAAGCAGATCACACAAAAAACCAGGGTATTTAGATGCATATGAATGTTTCTCAGCATACACTGATAAAGATGATCTCATGCCAATCACAAAACACTGGTGCAATCTAGTATCTTATGTGACTTTCCCTGATGAGTTTCAAGCTTTTTTGTCTCAATCATGTGACATTACAGAACCTGCAACATATACAGAAGCTGCTCAACAACCTTTGTGGGTTGAAGCAATGAAGAAAGAACTGGAGGCACTAGATAGAAACTATACTTGGGAGTTGGTGGAACTACCTCAAGGAAAGAAGGCAATAGGATGCAAGTGGGTCTTTAAAGTCAAACTGAAATCAACAGGAGCTCTAGAAAGATGCAAAGCCAGACTAGTGGCCAAAGGCTTCAATCAGAGATATGGCATTGACTATGAAGAGACATTCAGCCCAGTTGTCAAAATGAGTACTATAAGGTGCTTAATTGCTGTTGCTGCCAGTAAGAATTGGCCATTGTTTCAGCTAGATGTGAACAATGCATTCTTGCATGGTGATCTAAAAGAGGAAGTATATATGCAAGTTCCAGAAGGCATCCCTAATCCTACCAAGAAAGTATGCAGATTAATCAAATCTATCTATGGTTTGAAGCAAGCTTCAAGACAGTGGCATGAGAAGTTGATGCATGCTTTGGAAACACAGGGCTTTCTTCAATCTAAACATGATTACAGTTTGTTTATCAACAAGCAAGATGGTCACATTAATATAGCAGCTTTGTATGTAGATGATGTTATTCTCACAGGAACAGACACTGCTAAACTTCATGACTTGAAAGCTTACTTACATTCAGAATTCAGCATCAAGGATCTAGGGGAACTTCACTACTTTCTTGGTTTGGAAGTTGGATACACTTCAGAAGGTATCATTTTGAGTCAGAAGAAGTTCACTAAAGATTTGATTGACAATTGTGGTTTTGACACTTCAAAGATATCAATCACTCCATTGCCTGTCAACATTAAATTATCCAACACAGATGGTGCACTTTACTCTGATATTGAGAAGTACAGGTCACTAATTGGGAAGTTGAATTTCCTAACTCACACCAGACCTGATCTGTCCTATGCAGTTCAAACACTGAGTCAGTTTCTGCACAGTCCAAGAGAACCTCAGGTTATGGCACTTCATCATACTCTAAGGTATCTAGCTCACACAGCAGGACAAGGGATATTGTTAAAGGCAGCTGATACCATCAGTTTACAGGCCTTTTCTGATTCAGATTGGGCATCTTGCCCATATTCTAGAAGGTCTATCACAGGGTATATTCTATTACTTGGTGGCTCACCAGTTTCTTGGAAGTCTAAAAAGCAAGGCACAGTTTCTAAGTCTTCTGCAGAAGCAGAATATAGGGCAATGGCAGCAGCAGCTTCTGAAGTTACTTGGCTTGTAAGCTTATTGGAAGATTTGGGAGTGCACAATCTAAAGCCAGTAACATTGCATTGTGATAATCAATCAGCTTTGCACATAGCCAGAAATCCAGTGTTCCATGAAAGAACAAAGCATATAGAAATCGATTGTCACTTTACTAGAGATAAAGTGTTGGAAGGATTACTTCACCTATCTTACTTACCTACACAGCAGCAATTGGCAGACATCTTTACTAAACCTCTCTCTTCTACACAATTTCAGACATTATTGTCCAAGATTGGAGCTTGTGATGCTCAATCTTGAGGGGGGATGTTAGTTATAGCTTTAGCTTTTATTTCTTTGCTTCATAAAGTTCACGTTGCATGATGTGATGTTGCTTCCATGCACACATTCTGTTATTCTCCTCTCCTAGTTTTTAGGAGTTAGTTATAACAACTTATAGAATAATCTAGAAGCTTTCATTACTATTTATATTCTGCTTTGCTGTAATAATCAGTTAACAAGATTTGCAATAACAAGAAACACATTGCTTCTCTCTCTTCTTCGTTTCCTCTCAATCTCAGTTCATATTTGTTCATATTTGTCACCATGCGACTGGTTGAGCTTAACGAACTTGAGCGGTTGTCTATGGCTAATATGATCCGGTCTGTAGAGTATTTTCAAATCAACAGCATGAGAGTTGATTTATGGCTACTGTTGTCGATGGATGATCAGGATAAGTTTCTTCACGAATTGTTCCCTACAGAGGCGGAATTGAAGTAGGAAGTTGGTTCCTCAAGTTGATGCCTAACGCTAATTGTCAGGATGAAGTATATAATCCCTAATGCTAATTGTCTAACTTCTCTTTTGGTAGCATTTGGTACCTTTGTAAGATACTATTTCTATTTTATGATGCTAATTACCTCATGCTAATATAATTCCTATGTTCTACAAAACGGGATGTAAAATGTATCACAAACCAATTTTGGCTGAATTATGAATTTTAATGTAATGTTTACAGTGGTTTGTTTTCTGGTGGTTTTACACCTTATTAATAGAATGCAGTACTCCTACTATTCTACTTTTACACCTTTATTGCTTGCTTTTCCTTGACATTAGGGCTCCGTTTGGTAGGTCGTAAAACGTTTTCATGAAAAACGATTTTCCCTTTTTCAATCATTTTACGTTGTTTGGTTGGGTAAGGGATGGAAAATCATTTTTCATCCCTTATTCAAAGGTGGAAAACCCTTTTCCATTTGAAAGGGAGGGAAATCACTTTTCCTTCTTTTCTCCTTACCTCCCTCTCCTTTCTTCCCCTCAATCTTCACCATGTTCTCCCATTTTCCTTTAAGCTGAACGAAGGAAAACTAGTTTGAAATTGTGTTTTCCCTTGAAAAATGTTTTCCATGAAAAATCATTTTACAATGAAAACGTTGTACACTCTACCAAACGGAGCCTAGACGTTTTGTTTCATTTCTATACACCATCGTGGAATTTTTTTAAAAAAATTACGGGACACAACTTTGTAATTGAACAAAATTTTCTTTTACAAAATCAATTAGTCACTTAAACATAGGGAAAATAAAGGATTTATTTTTCAACTATTATAATGATGTGAGCAAAATGTTAAAGTTATGGTTATTTATATACTTGTAAACTGTTGGTTAGTATTTGGGTTTATATTTTTGATATGATTTCCTTCCTAATTTATTAATATGTCATTCCCTCTCCTCTCAAAATAAAAAGTGATTTTTTTCTTATTTAATAAAATGAACTTTTGCCTTGGCCGCCCAATCTTTCCCTTAAATAAAAAGGATCGAGTTTTCACAACAAAAAATAATTAGTATATCTTCTATCTAGAGCACCTAGTTATTTATAGATAGAAGAAATACTAATTATTTTTTGTATGGACATTTTAAACAATGATAATCCGGGAACTATTGAGGACAAGGTCCTCTGTCCACGTTGAATGTCTATAATACCCTTACCAAAAAATTTAGTAGAATTGTAGTTTTTCTTCGTACGAAAATTTACATGAATTACGTGCATAAAAACCCGTATATTCTAGCACCTAGCTAGCGCATATGTTCAACAATCATTGATGAATGAACATTTTAAGTAATTATATATTCTACCAATAACCATTTAAGGAAAAAGAATCATAAAATCGAAACTTTCATAAAATTACTCATCGCGTACATAAATTTTATAGCAAAGAGATTGATGAAAAATAATAGGCGCACATTCGCAATATAAAGTTTAATGCATTGTTTAATATAAGTATGTGTAGATCGAAGTAGATAATACTTTCAAAGTTGCAACAACATGAGTTTAGTAGCAGCAACAAGAATCATCGGTCATGCAACTAGGTGGATTTGGTTTACAAAAATTCACGCAATCATCAAGCTTGCATTTAGGCATATAGTAACACTTTCCATATTCGCCTCCTTTTAGTCCAACATGTTCGTAAAGTATTGTTTTTTCAGACTTTATGCTAATAGCAAAAGTACCTGCAATAAACGGATCGGAAACACAAATTCTTAATTAAGTCCGGTGTACAATAAATAAGTAAGGTGAAACTTAAAATGACTGAAAGTTACTCAATAAATATAATATAAAGATAATTTATTTAGTAAACGTGTATGTCCGCGACTTCGCATATACAACAAACTAGTAAGAGTTACATTGGATCGGAAAAAAAAATCGGATTTTCGGATCAACTTTTTTTTCCCATTTTTGGATATCCGAAATATTTCAGAATTTAAAGAAGAATTAGAAAAATCCAACCCAATCCTATTTTAAGGTTTAGGATATTTCAGATTAAATATTCGATTAATTAAAAATTCAAGTAAAACGTGATTTTTTTATATATATTTTTGAAATTCGGAACGGGATTGAATTTTCGATTATCCCATCCAAAAATCTGGATCCCGAAATTTTCGCATCGCATTAGGATCACATTTGAAATTACGGATCGTATCCCATATCGTTGCACACCCCCTAGAGCATGCATCATACATGCTTGAATCAAATTCAAAAATCAAAACATTAAAGAGCATAGAATTCATATTCTTTTTACAATTAAAAAAAATATTGGTTAATTAATGTATACAAATTATTTTGGCAATGAAGGTAACGAGAATTAATTTTGGCACACCTCTATGTAAGTAGAGCACAGTTTCATGTGCTCTATCAATGGGCATATCAAAATCAATTTCCAAGTATAACTATTGTAATATAAAGTATTTTTGCTCTTACCACAGGAGAAAAATAGTAGCACCAACATGAGAATCATAAACCATGTCTTTCCGACCATTTCTTGAATACTAGAGATTCTTGTTCTAAAAAAATAGAGAAAATAAAGGGTTTATTTATCAACTATTATAATGATGTGAGCAAAATGTTAAAGTTTTGGTTCTTTATATACTTGTAAACTGTTGGTTAGTATTTGGGTTTTTATTTTTGATATTAATTCCTTCCTAATTTATGAATATATCTTTCCCTCTCCTCTCAAAATAAAAAGTGATTTCTTTCCTATTTAATAAAATGAACTTTTACCTTGACCGCCCGGTTTTTCCCTTTAATTGAGTTTTCGCAACAAAATATAATTAGTATTTCTTCTATCTAGAGCACCTAATGAATAGGTTACAAAATTTATTGTATGGACATTTTAAACGATGATAATTTTGGAACTATTGAGGACATGATCCACCGTCCACGTAGGATGTCTATAATATCCTTACTGAATATTTAGTAGAATTGTAGTTTTTGTTCGTAAAAAACTTTACATGAATTGCGTGCATAAACACCCGTATATTCTAGCACCTAGCTGGTGCATATCTTCAGCAATCATTGATGAATTAACATTTTAAGTAATTATATATTCTACCACTAACCATTTAAGGAAAAAGAATCATAAAATCGAAACTTTTATTTTTATGATTTATTCCCTAATATGTTTACCTACTTTATTTTCTTTCCTTTTTTTTTTTTTTATTGTTTTACACCGATCCTCTCCCCTAGTTGTACATAATTACATACTCCTTCCGTCCTGGAATATTCTCACCGCTTTTTATAAAGTCGTCCCGAAATATTTACACTATTTTTATAAATGATATATTTTTTTAATCTTATATTGTTTCTCTTACTTACTTAAGATCTCACTTGTGTTCTTAAAAAGTTAAAAAAACATCAACCCACAAAAAACATGCTATGAAAATACTTACAGTTAATAGGAGAACAAAAAACAAAAAGGAAGGGTGAAAGAAAGGGTATTCTGAATTCTGATCATTAGCCCACAACCCACAACTCCACAGCTAGAAGCAAAACAGTACAAAAGGCTTCTGTAAATAAAAGCTTGACGGGTTTGGGCCCAACTAAAAGGTTAGATATCTCCGGTATTAGGCATTTGGTTAGAGCAACTCCAATGGTGAGTTACAAGATGTTGTGGCTAAGTTTGTCAAATTAAATTTTTAGATACAATTAATTAAAACTATACATTTTCACATTGGTGGGCCCTATAATATTTAATTTAAATAATTTATTTATTTAAGCTATATTTTTATTGAGCTACCTGTCCAAAATAGCTACAAGCTTTTAACTGTTGCTTAGAGCAACTCCAATGGTTACAAAATGGACCTGCTCAAAAAAAATGAGCATGTGAGCAGGTAGCCCACCATTGGTACAACAATGACATAAGCAGATGTGAAAACATTGAAGCTATTTTGGGCTACGTAGCTCAAAAAAAATATAGCTCAAATAAATAAATTATTTAAATTAAATATTATAGGGAGCTACAAAGTATTGTAGCACACCAATGTGATAATTTGTAGTTTTAATCAATTGTAGTTAGAAATTTGATGTGGCAAACATAGCCACAACATCTTGTAGCTCACCATTGGAGTAGTGTATACCAATAATGGGCTACCTGCTTACATATTCATTTTTTTTTTGTAAGCATATCCTTTTTTAACTATTGGAGTTGTTCTAATATACTTAATGACTTATAGTGCTATCCTAACTTATTATTTCGGATGAAATTAATACTTTTTATATGAGAATATTTATTGTTAAAGTACCTGAAATAAAAATTAAAATCACAAATTCTTATTTACAAATGGCGTATAACAAATATTAAGTTACCCAAAACCCGTCCAGAAAAATTAAAACCGGGACAGGTCAGGCAGGCAAAATCTGCCCATACCCGCCATTTTCAGGCAGGGCTCGAGATGATAAGGTCTAGTATATGGGTGATCGTAGTTACCTTTCTATAAGTCTACATCATGTAGACATGTAAGACTATAGTAAGACTCTAAACATATCGTGCACATTGCATAACAGTTTGTTTGAATGAAGTCTCGAGGGTCATTTACAACGTCGTCTTTTGTGGGTCCTTGTGCAATAAACTTATTAGAGCATCTCCAATGGTTGTAGCTAGGGACTAGCTTGAAATTTATAAAAGTTTCAAGCTAATAGCTAGACCATTGGAGTGAAAATAACAAATTAGAGCATCTCCAATGGTTGTAGCTAGGGACTTGCTTGCAATTTTGAGAAATTCCAAGCTATTAGCTTGACCATTGGAGTTGGAATAATAAATTAGCTTGGCCAAGCAAATTAGCTTATCTAAGCTAATTTGCTTGAAAAAAACTTGTCCAATGAAATAATTTTAAATTGAATTAAATTTAAATATTGATTGATAAATATGACTACATTAAATATCAAGCTAGTAGCTAACCACTAGGGTACTAACTAGCTAGAAAGGGAAATAGTTTGAAATATTATGTGGCATGATAAGCTAATTTAGAAATTAGCTTACCATTAGAGATGCTCTTAGCTTGGTCAAGCAAATTAGCTTATTTAAGCTAATTTGCTTGACAACTAGCTCTCAAAATTGCCAAATAATTAATTGACAAGTGGGACAAATTTAAATAACAAGCTAGTTGCTTGCCATTGGAGCACAAATTAGCTAGACAATAAAATAGTTTGAAATCTTATGTGGCATAGCAAGCTAATTGTCAAATTAGCTTACAATTAGAGATGCTCTTAACATCTAGAAATTTACACAAATGGGATGCATTTTGCAAATCTTTTGAGTTCATACTACATTCAATACTACATTATACATACAAATAGGACAGAGATATAATGGACAATCCTTAAGAAATTTGTAAAAACTGTGGTATATTTGGATTATCAATAATCACTCAGCGGTTACAACAAGAGTTTTTGAGAGGTATGGCACTCAAACAGGGGAACTTTTTCGAGGATATATTACAAATCTAAAAGATCAAACTGCATATACACACCGCGATAATAGTTGGTACAATCGATGCTTGAATTTTCTACTTCATTTTCTCATTACAATTGCAAGAGCTTATGCAACAAGCTAAATGCAATCACTTGACAGGACTTCCATTATATATGTAGTGATTAGTGAGTAACTTTTGAAGCTCGAACTTTAGAAAGGATTGCTGTCATCACCGAGTGTGGAGAGCGAAAACGGAGCGATTGCTACATTGAATGTTCTTGATCCTACTTTGTCGATATGAATCATTTCAAAATCACCCTCCTGCGGAATTAAAACAAAAATACATAACCCAGCCATTAAAAATTTAAAATCTTATGCTTCTAAAGATACACTTAATAATAACCTACTAACTTCGGCTCTGTTCTCTTTACCTAGCATGGTCTGATTTTTTTAGTTATTGGTCTGATTTTTTTAGTTCTGAATTTTTCTGGTTTGGTCTGAATGTTTGTTGCGAGTGCTTTTTGTTTTTATGGTCTGATCTGATTTTTTCATATCTGGTCTGGTTTTAAGAGAATGAGTAATAAGCAATAAGAATAAGGTGAAGATAACATAAGTCTTATGTTGGATTTAAGACAATCATAACAAAAGCAAAGATGTTTCGAATATGTCTTGCAAAATTTTTACTGTATTTCACTAAAATGGTGTCGAGACTATTGACCCATTAACAAGAGCATTTAAAGTACTCCGTACTTTTGTTTAGGCACACCCTAAGAAAATTGGGGAGAAAACGGAGTAGAGTCTTTAACAGCTTTGATTCATATGTTAAGCGTGTAAGAGACAAGGCATTAAAGCGCAATTAAGCTACAAAACATCCAACAACAACAATAACCAAGCCTTAGTCCCAAAATGATTACGGTCGGCTAACATGAACCGTTATAAAAGAAAAATAAAAGGTTATACGAAAGAGAGTAGACACGAGGCACGAAAAAGAGGGAAGTAGGGAACACAAAACAAGACAGGTCAGTTTAAGGAAGAGGCAAACATATGTTACGGTGTGTATGCTACGCAAAACAAAATTAAGTATGCGTTATTTCAATAATATATGCTACGGTGAGTATGAGTATATAAAAGTACGTATAACTAATGGCTTATGTGTTGGAAAAGAGACAAGACAATCTCACCATTCTTCCACTAGAAGTACTGAGAGGACATGCAGAAGAGTATTCAAAGCCAGTATTTGGAAGTATAACTGGTTGCTCACCGATAACTCCTATACCCCTGAAAACAGAAGAAGGAAATTGTAAGAGCAAATAAGTTCAAGAACAGAAATCGTGATAGTTGAGATGTTTTCAAACGTGAATGAAAAAAAAAAACTGACCAGACATTCTCAATTCTCCCATTGGCATCAGTTATTATCCAATGCCGCCTCAATAATTGTACTGGACGGTCAGAATTGTTAGTTATTCTAATCCTATATGCATAAAAGTACTGCCCTTTCGATGGTTGACTACGTCCCTCAATGTAGACACTCCTAACTTGGACACGAATCCCCTGTAATGTAACGAAAAGGACATTATTTGCAAATGAACTTACTGGTGAGAAATTGAGGATTCTTGTCAAGGAAATATCAAATGGAAAACACAGAAACTGAGCATTCCCCTTCTAAAGGTAAGATTCAAAACAAGCAAACAAGACAAACAGTGAAACAACCAACAAATTATCGGAATACAACCAACAAAATTTTGGGAAGTGGTTGAGGGAGAGTGAAACACAAGATTGAGTGAATAAGGCTCCGTTTGGTTTGGTGTAAAATGTTTGCAGTGCAATTACAGGGGAAAACACAATTCAAAACTAGTTTTTCTTTGTTTGGTTTCTTAAAAAAAAATGGGAGAAGATGGTGAAGATTGAGCGGAAAAAGGGAGAGGGAGGTAAGGTGGAAAAGTGGTTTCCCTCCCTTTTAAATGGAAAAGGTTTTTCCATCTTTGAGGGAGTTATGAAAAATTGTTTTTCATCCCTTGTCAAACCAAACAACGTAAAATGATTGAGAAGGGCAAATCATTTTCCATGAAAACGTTTTACACCCTACCAAACAGAGTCTAAAAGGGGGAACATGGCGCCATAGCGGCAAATGGCATCAATTCTTTTGTTCCTAGCCGCGAATTCCAAATTTTCAAAGGTGAAAAATAACTCCTTCTGAGTATCAAAATGTAGATCATGTTAAATTCTAAGATTTATGGGAAATAGTTGAGAGCCAATGTACCATACATAAAAATGCGGAACTCGATCAGAAACTGTGTGAAAATCAAACGCATTATTTTTCATCCAGATGGCATTGGATTATGACGATTTTCCTCGTATTTCATCTGTCAAGACATTGGAGGAGGCATGGAAGATTATCAAGCTTGAGTATTTAGGCGATAAAACCGTGATTATGCTCAAAATTTGACACTCTGAATATGAAAGAAAAAGAGTCTCTGAAAAACTATTTGTCCAGAGTTAAAAATGGAATGAAGTCTACTGTAAAAAAAAATAGTAATCAAACAGTAGTAAGGTAAGGAATTTAGGAGATAACAAATGATTTTCATCATTTAGAGTTGTGGAAAATGGGGTAGCTGCAATTAAAGAGTCTAAACTCTAAAGACTTATCGACACGTTGCTTTGATAGTTAATGTGTTCCCTCTCTTCTCATGAAGTAAGAATTAATTATGAATATATTCACTGAAAAGTGGAAGAGAGGTTTTCAATTATCTACTTTATCATTTCCCCAAAAAAACACTCCCGATCATTGTTTTTCTTACACACTTTTTATTTTCCTTAATTACTGTGAATCCCTCAATATGAACACTTGTTTAGGAACGGAGGGAGTACTAACTAAAAGCTAGGAAACCTAAATTAGAGTGGGTAGAAACATGGACCCACAATCAACACCAAATCCTCGACTATGATAAGACTAAGCGTGAAGCAAACACCACGTTTAACAAATGACACAAAGCTAGAAACTAGGAATACGGATAGCTAAATAAAAAGAATACGCTTCTCTAGCTCTTCCCCAAGTTAGATGTTGGAAACTTGGAACTTAAAGTTTCCAAATCAAATGAAAGATCAGATAAACAGAAACTGAAAGCACTCTTGAATATAAAAAGAAATAAAAACACACAAAAATGATTTGATCAAGTTGCAACAGCCTGAGTAAGTGATCACAAGAGTTATATATTAATTAATAGAAGAAAAGCTTAGTTGTGTACCAAGGTAGTGGCATCACTGGAACACTTCAAAAGAGAATGAGGAGAGATCTCATTGAGTTCATCCCTGTATCTTGCAGCATCCTGCAGACCATCAAAATAACACTTTATGTCACTAGAAGAAACAATACAAGACTACAGAATAGATCGCTTTCCAAGCAATAAACTGCAATCAATCAATCAATAGATGTCCAATTAACCTTAAATCAATAGCAAATGCCAAGTGCAACAGACTCCATAAGAAACTATTTGTATATCAACATACTCCGACCAGGAAATATTTGTACGCATAAAGAACTAGACGCTCAGACCCATATGTTCTAATATTTGCAGAAATAAATCTAAGACAGTAATGTCTTGGTCTAAGCATAAACTATGAAGTATTTCTATTCCGATACTCTATAAACCTTATATCTGGATGTTTAGACATGTACACCAACTGCTTCCGACCAAGAACAAAATATACACTTAACAATAAGTGTTTCAGATATAATATTAAATTAAAAGTCAAGTTTGGTAATGTGCTATGGAGTAATTAAAGAGTAAAATGAATTAAGTGGCCTTAGTATTTTTCACCTCGGAGTCCTATCCTGACCATTCCTCTAATAAGAAAATCTTCCCTTGGCTTTGGGGACTCTTCCCAAACCGTCGAACAGAAAAGGTAGGAAAAGTTCCTTGATACTAGTTCTCATGAATCCTTAGTTCAAACTGGATACCAATTTCCAACACATCGCCTATTTTTTGAGATTTTGTTTTGCAATGAGAATTAAAGTGACAAAAGATAATCAAATATACTGTCCAAGTTATCATACAATACTTTCAGTTCCACTACTGTCCCATGCTTATCTATGTACAAGCAGATACTACAATACATGTAAAACTTACACATGCATCAAGTTACAATGTCCATGAAAAAGTACATTGTCAAAGTACGTTACTGCATAGGATTCCTTAGTCAGCAGGACATTCAATTAGTTCATTTCAAGTTAATATCTAACGGAAATGGGCATGGTAAAATGAACTCAGATAAAAAAAAGATCAGGAAATCCCCACTCCAACGTTAAAAAAAAGGTCTGAACTCTAAAAGGGGAAAGGAAAGGGAAAAAGGCGAAGGAGAAGTACCTTGAACCTCTCCTCTGCAATAGCATTTTTCAAAAGTCTCTTCAAACGCAAAACTGGCTCTTCATCTTCAAATACTCTTAATGAATCACGTAGTCTCGCAGCTTCCTTAAAATCCTGAAAGCAAAACAGGCAAAATCAAATATTAAAATTGTGACAGAGAATGTTCTTTTTAAGTACAGTAAAAAAAAGAAGTAATCATGAACTTTCAAGCCCCTGAGTCAGAATTCCAATGTACAAATAGTCATATACATGAAGTTGTGTATTTCTTAAGTATTACTCCGTATATTAGGATGTCCTGAGAAATTAAGATATCCACTTATGAAAGACATCCACTCTGTAGCTAGTTATGTTAAAGTCTTAAAACAATAAAAACACATGTACTTTTTCAACTCACCCTCTGCCTAAAGCTATTTTCTAAAATACACTTATTTCAAACTCGTAAAAGTATTTCTGAGACAAAAGTATTGCATCTTGGTTAGTATTCAAACCCTGTAAAATACATGTACAAGTCCAATGGAACTGGAAACAAACATGCATATAAGAAGCCTAACCATGGCTTTCTGTCAAAGAGGTACAACCTCAGAAACATATTTCATTATGCTAATAAATGTTGTTATCCAGAACGGCAGAACCAATTACATACTCTTTATCAAGAAGCATCCCAAAGGACTGAAACACAGAAACACTTGAAATCCATAGTATTCAACCAAGTTAAGTATTTCTCTAAATTCATATGCTTTACTTAACCTTTGTTTGGTAGGAAGGAGAATGATCGATAGGTGGGAGTGCGACCAAAGGCGGTAATTCCATTTCCATACATTCGATATGATGAAGTGAGGACGATAGGCCTAATTCCCCCATTAAACACAACGGGAGGCTCTTTTTTAAAACTATAGGAATCAAAAGGTTCATTTTACGGAGTACTTCATATTGCCCAAATACCAGACAAATTGAAAATGGATTTACAAATTTACTATATTCTCTCATTCTCACTTCCACTAATCCATTGCCAACATCACATGAGCCATAAAAAGCTAGCAAATAATCTATTGTACTCCTAATTTACAAAAAACCTTCTCTAGGATATACATCCTTTACCGAAACACTTCAACAATCAAAACAATCCCTTATAAGAATGATCGGAAATGATAAAGGTCGCAACATGCGACCTTTAAGCCGTGTCACAGTGGTGACATGGCACGTCTATGTGTCATAAATGTATTTGGAAACTAAAATATTTAGATTATATAACCTATTATACATGTCATAAAAAAGGTAGGAAAATCTTAATATTCTAATTTACAAATTGAATAATATAATTTTTTATTTCAGAAAAATAATTCTAATTTGTATAGGATATTAGAAAAAAAAAATACTTTTAATTATTTATATGATATAGGAAATTAAAATAAAAAAATAAATTTACTAATTTATACTTAGAAAATAAAAAATACAGTACAATAGAAAATAAAAAATTAGGAAAAGAATTTCGTCTTTATTTGTTTATTGGGTTTATACGGCACTTGAAGTGTTGTTCTTCCTCTCCGAAATTACTAATCTAATGAGATGATGATGCATGACTGTGCGCCTGTAGGCCGATGAACTGCGTGTAAACCTAATTAAAACTAACCTAATCATTAAAATTAAAACAATATTTTAAAGTAATGTATAATTATAAATATTTATTTACATAAAATAATTTATTTATTTTTTTGGGTGAA
Source organism: Spinacia oleracea (assembly GCF_020520425.1). NCBI lineage: Eukaryota > Viridiplantae > Streptophyta > Magnoliopsida > Caryophyllales > Amaranthaceae > Spinacia > Spinacia oleracea. The sequence goes on from NC_079491.1 coordinate 6,822,588, forward strand.
AGAAGATCGAGGGGCAGACCCCTAAGTAAAAGAAAACACAAGTCAAAGGAACCCAAAACAAACGAAAAACTACAGACTATCAAAACAAAACGAAGGGAAATATTTCTTGATAGAGTCAGTAGTTTTAGTTCCTTGCTACTCCGTATTTACATAAAATATATTACTTCGTATTTTATTATAAATTGATGTATTTTTTAAATTAAATTGATGTATTTTTTAAATTGCACAAAAATATATTATTAGATTTAATTTTAATTTTTTTAATTTGTAATTTATAAGATAAAAGGAAATATATATTTACTATGAATATAATAAATATTTGTTTCCTTCTTTGTATCGACTGCCTTATTTATATATTTTCATAGTAAAAATATTGAATTGATAGTAAAAATAAATTGATGACGTGTAGCCTACATGGTGCTTATTTGTACCAATGAAATGCCGACACGTAAGATTGCGACAACATTTTGTTGTCGCAACTTGCGACCTATATCATCGTCCAAGAATGATTAACATTACTCTTAATAACATTTGCATTCACTGCCTAATTAGCAACATTTATCACCTAATAACTATCACGAAACGGGAATGATCATGAGTTCAAAGCGTTAAAGGTCGATCATTATCCCCGAAAACGGAATATTTCATGAATCTATACATCAAACTGAAGTTCTGGACCCTTCAGTTTCCACAATTTCACATCCATAACACCTAATAAGTTCCATCAATCACCATACTTACTTCACAAATTGCCAATCCTAAATTACAAAATCAAATCCAACTAAAAACCCACCAAAATCCAACTTCAACAACTAATATTCACCACATAAATCAACCAAAACTATCATAATAACGCATAAATTCAACAAATCAATAACAAAAACAAATTTAAAAGTAGTCCAACAAATACCTCAGCTTTGGCTGCAACCTCCATTTGTTGCTTAAGCATGGCATAAGTTTGGGTCCGAGAAAGAAGCCCGGCCTGACCCTGATCCTGAACCGGGTCTGAAATCGGGCTTGAGCTCGCGCTGCTCTCTCCATCAACATTCTTCTGAGAAGAACATGCCACTATCCTACAAAACCCTCCATTTCTACTTCCTATAGTGGGACAATACCGATTTTTTTGGGTACCCACCTCAAAATCTGACAACCCATTTAAGTTAGTACTCTTTAAATTGCATGATTTTCTTGCTGCTACCCCAAAATCAGTGAACAATTTCAGACCCAAAGATTGCATTTTTTCCCCCTATTTCCCACAAATTATGCTTAATTAAGATTTATTTAAAGCCCTGGTTTTTTTAAGATAGAGAAATTCCGTAGGTTATGAACTTATGATCAAAGAGATGGAAGAATAGGTGAGATTATGAAATCAAAATAGCGACCATTTGGATTTTTGTAACAGTACAGTAGAAGTAGAGAAACTGCCGCTTGAATGAATGAGTTTTACAGGATATGCCATTTATGGATCAGTTTAAGTTTTTACAAAAATACCCCACCTTGAGTGCAAATCGAGTTGTGACGTGTTCTCTTCACCTGAGATAAATGATGTAATATTGCAGTGTATTCCGATATTTAGATCCTTTAATAAACTAAATATTGATCATATGATTAGGGGGCCGTTTGGTTGGGGGTATTCAGGAAAGGGAATGGGAATCAGAAGGATTAATTCCCTTTGTTGTTGTTTGTAATGCTCTTTCAATCATTCTCTTTACCCTCTTGATTCCCTCAAATCCCTCTATATTGATTCCCCACCCCCCTAGGTATTGGCATTCCCTTTCCCTGATCCACCATACACCATCATCACACCACCACATCCACCATAGACCAACGCATAACACCACCCCCACCATCTGAGCCACTCTAACCGTCGACCCACCCTTAAGGTCGACGGTGTCCGGCGAGTTTCTGGCGAGTTCGCAACACAGATTCAGGCGAGTTGCTGGCGAGTTTGCAGCTCAGATTCAGGCGAGTTGCTGGCGAGATTCGAAGGTTGTTGTCTGTTGCGGGCGAGATCAGAGGTTCTGGCGGTGGAAATCGAGTTGCTGGCGGTACGTTTCTGACGAAATCGGGTTGCTGGCGGTACGTTGTTGGCGGTGGAAATCGAGTTGCTGGTGGTACGTTGCTGGCGAAATCGGGTTGCCGGCGAGTAGGGGAGAGACAAGGAGTCGCAGAGACAGAGAGTCGCAGAGACAGGGAGTCGGTCGTCGGTTGGGGGTGGTAGACCCGGTGGTGGATTGGTGGTGGGTTTTTTAGGTTTTCTTTGGATTTGTTTAAACAAACAACTCTTAAAATCTAAGGGATTTGCTTTCCATTCCATTCCATTCCATACCCTTTCTTGATTCCATTCCCTTTACCCCGTGTGAACCAAACGGCCCCTAGATATTTTGATTATATGAAGTATGCAAATGAGTCACGATAACAATACAAATTACATATGAAAGTGAGGATTCAAACATGTGATCTATCGTACACATTCTCTCAGTCTTAACTACTAGGTCAATATATCATTGGTTAATATTTTCATGTGTGATAGTAAATATAAAGACGATCTGATTTGATTTAAAATTTTGCCGATTCCTTAGGTTTTGTATAAGTCACTTGAAATTAGATGTTACTAAAGTTGAAGTACACATTTAAATATTTCGGGCTAGATTTAGTCTTATCCTATCTCACTAAATGTAGATGATTTTTGAAGTTAATTTACAAGAAAAAACACAATTAAGTGTGATCGTGTTAGATACTTAGATACATCTTTAAATGTATTTTCATGTAGTACGTATATTTTATTTTATTTTTAAATAGAGAATTTTTTATTTTTTTTGGTCAGAATGAGCGGTGGGCATTATGGAGTACATATGAGAGAGAGAGGAGATTTAGATATAATTTGTATGACCTATTTATATTCACAAATCACCATACCAATTGTTTGTTGGTTCACTGGTGATAGGGGCTGAGCTTGGTAGGGCGGACCGCGTTTTCGATCCCCCGCAATAACAATTGGGAAGGGATTGGAACCTATCCACCCACAATTCGACTCGAATTCGAATTGACCTAAGGGTGAACCGTTAGTAACACCTAAAAAAAGCCATAGTTAATATAAGTTGTTTCACTTGTTTGATCATAGAGGGATATTGTAGATACTATTAGACATATGACGTATTTGGGGGTTTGGGTTATTTTGTGGTCCTTTTGATATGAACCACATCCACATAGAGAGTGGATTGCATGAGATTTTGGTTGTTATGGAAGAGAAAGTTTCATGTACGTGTTCATCCAATTTACATGATTCTTTTGGATTAAGAAGAGGGGCATTTATGTCTTGAAAGCCCTTGTAACTCTATTTAGGACCTTGGAAATGAATGGTTCCCCCATTCATGTTTCAACATCAACAACTCCCTTTAGAACCTAAGCTTGCATCAACTTTAAGCCATTTTGATGATGTTGAATTTCATAGATTCTTTTTTGTTTTATTTTTTCCGAGTATAAATAAAATTGTGTATTGCATAGGATGAAAAACTAGTTAAAGCTTTTAAGGGAGGTTATTTTATGAATATGAAAATCCAGTTACATATTTAAACTTGGTTTGTTTCCTCGCACGTAAAAAATATGAGAAATTAATGTTTATTTGAAATGTAAGACTGAGGAGTTGTTTCGTTAATAATATCATTGGAAGTTGTGGTTTTTACAATTACTTAGTCTCCCTTATCATAAGGGTATCTCTATACGAAAATTTTGATTTATCGTGATCAACCAGACAACTTAGTGATTTTATGGATAAATCCCTAAGAAATGATATTTCTATTGTATAAACCAAACAAGACCTTAAATTAAATTTTAAGAACAAAAAATTGGAGGGAAAAGTAACAAATTTTAAAGATCATGCACACAATTTGTGTCCAGTGAATTAAGGACCATCCAAAATATTATCTTAATGCGTTTCCTTATTTAAGTGGGTTTTGTTTTCAAAATTTTCACTTATTCGATTATTTAAATTTATATGAAGTACGTTCTCATTAGCACGTTCCTCTCTCTCTCGCTCCTTTTTCTCCCTCCTCTCTCATCGTCTAGGGTTTTAAGTTTTTTTGGCCGTTTAGGCCGAAACAAAGAAATTAGACTAGTTTCGACCCTTCTTGCTTTTTCATTGCTTTCTCTTTGTTTTGTTTCTGTTTCTTTTGTTTCTTTTCCGTTGGTTTGTTCCCAATTTATTTGGGTTTTTCCTAGATTCATTTTTTTAGGTTCTTGATTCTCATCCATGGATGAGAACTTTTATTTTTGGGTTTTAATAATTGGGAAGAAGATTTGGATTTATACAGGTTTAGGTTTTATCATCAACTCGTCGATCGAAACCATTCGTGTGCAAATTGCAAAGGGCTCTACTTGGAAGATGTGGAGTACGAGTTGTGAGTTAGAATGCAACATAGCAATTGTTTTGATTGTAATAATTATGTTTTTTCTTTGAATTTGTGGTATGCAGATCTATTTTATCTTTTTTTTTACGGGAAACAATATCAATAACAATCAGCCGTTGATAAAATAGATTTGCATACCACAGATTCAACGAAAATACATAACTGTTACAATCAAAATAATTACTATTTTGCATCCTAAAGCACAACTCGTACGCCTCCAATTTTTGTTTAATGGGACCAGTGATTTTTGATGTTTTCGCATATTTTCAAGTAGAGCCTTTCGCAATCCGCTCATTAAATGCTCCGGTCGACGAGTTGATGATAACCCAAATTCTCATCCATGGATGAGAATCAAGAACGTTGAAAAATCTAGGAAAAACCCAAATAAATTGGAAACAACCCAAGAATAAATTGGAAACAAACCAACATAAAAGAAACCAGAAAAAAGACAAACATGAAGAGAAAACAACAATTTACGGCCAAGAAAACTAAAACCCTAAAAGATGAAAGGAGAAAAGGAGGGAGGGGGAGGGAAGCGGCAATATAATTGATTATTAATGATGTTGTTTTTTCGTGTCAAAACAAATTTATACGGAGTACTTTATACAAATACGAAACATTTTATACTCCAATTTCCAAACAAGAGCCCAACGCAATTCAGAAGCCCATTCAGTGGGTTATCCCCAGGCCCATCCATAAGTGCAAGGTGTGAATCAAGTCCATTTGTGATAAAAGTACTTTTGAATTTCAATGACAAATGGGACATCACAAGTATTGTGCACAACTGCACAAGTCCTTCATGCTACGGCCCGATTGGGCTGATAACAGGCCTGCATCATGAATAATAAGTTAATAACACAATGATTGGCTCGACAATAATATGATAAAATAAATACTTTCTCCATATTTTCAATGTTTGCTTTTAAAAAAAAGGGAAAAGAAATCTGGAGTACTAATCTTCCATAATGACAACTCCCAATAAATGTAGTTATACTTGGTTAGATTAACATAGTCGGAAGAAATATTTTGATACGGAATTGGAAGATTCAAATTGCATAGACAGTCCAGTGGCGGATCTCGAATTGCTTAAATAGGGGGATCAAATAAAAAAAATTAAGCAATATAGTACGAGATGTATACAATTATACTCAAATTTTTAGGGAGACCGCAACAAATAATACACAGCAACATTTTCGCTCAGAGGATCGGACCCGCTCAGGCCACAACAAAGATACGCCACTGATCTCGCCTAGTGTCTTCGTAGAATGACAAAATAGTGTCAAGACTCATACTTCTAGTTAGTATAACATATGATGCCAACTAGTTTTATTAAAACTTGAGGGGTGAAAACTAAGGGTCTGTTCGGTATCGTTTTTTTGTTTTTTGTTTTCTATTTTTTACAAAACTAAAAATCAAAATATGAAAACCACAAAAGTGGTTTCCGTTTTTTAGTTGTCAGTTTTCAAATTCAACATGATCACCATAGATATGACTATTTTTTTTTTAGTTCATTATTCACTCTAAATCATACGACTTTCAAAACAAACAAAGCAAAAACTGGAAACTAACAGTAATACCGAACAAGCCGTAAAATTTGAGATTGAATTCTGATTATGTATTGCACTTATGGACATTATGACTCTCTCTATAGACAAAAAGATCCACTACAAGTAAAGATGATACTAGTATAGGTCGGGCTGAAGGATGACCCGACCCAACACGAAAAGAAAGCATGGCCCATCACGAACACGAAGCCATGGGACGGGTTTGGGTCGCGATTTTTTGAAAAAGTGTGATAATACACGACTCGAAAAAGCACGTTAAATTTAATGAAATTTGACCTAAACATAGCCTAACTTGGCACAAAATAAGTAGGTTTGACATGGACCAAGCCCATTTATGAATAAGGCATGTGTGCATTGACCTGAAACCTGGCCCGGCCCGGCCCACAGCCTTTTTAAACTAGAGTATTCAATATGACAATTAATAGAAAAAGAAACGTGGTGAGTCAGAAACGAGGAACTAAAAAACAGAGTAAGTATTCCTTCAAAAAAACAGAGTTAGTAAAAAAAGTAAAAACAAGCAGGTAGGAAAAGGCTGTAAAAAGAGGCAAAGAAGAGGGGTACGATCATGGTGAAACGCGAGAATCGCGGAGGCGTTGGGGTAATTTCTTAATCTTTTTTCTTTTTTCTTTTAACTTTATTTAAATATATATTTATGGTAATGATAATGTATGTTTATATTTTGCAGTGTGGTGTCCCAATGCACAGACACACAACGTACGCCAGAATCAAAGCAACACAGTACTAAAGTAATCACTCAGTCACACAGATGGGTCATGGGGGTAGTATATATGGTTAGACTGGGACCCACTTCCACATTTTCACATTTTTAAAAATTAAACAAATTAATGGAAATGGAGTACTCCCCCGTCCCGGAATACTTGACCTGTTTTCCTTCGTCCCTTAATACTTGACATGTTTCTTAAAATGAAAATATTCTAACAACAATATTATAGTATTTCTCACTCCACCCTTATTAACCCACCTACCCCCTACTCCATACAAAAAATAATTAAAAATTTAACCCCTACTCTCCCCCAACCCCACCTCTTAACCCACCCTTTTACACATTTTTCACTAACTACATTAAAATAATATCCCACTATCAACTACGGAGTACTACCTATTAAATTAAATAAGTCAATTAAAGTCCCTTAAACTTTGTGCCGATCAAACCGGGTCAAGTATTCCAAGACGAAGGGAGTATGTACTAAAGTGGGCCCCACTGTGAAATCCCGCAACAACTCTGTTAGCTAGGCTGCGCGCGCTGCAGCATAAGCTAAGTGAGGGTACAGACTACAGTACAGGATTTGGTGGTCCTAATTTCATCACTCTTGTCAGTTACAGCCACTGATGACTGACCCATTACATTACTAATTTGATCTTTCATCATATCGGTTTGTTTATGGATTATTACCTCCCCTTTCTAACATTAATAATTTACCACAAAATTTTAATGCTAATAAGAAAATAAATACTCCGTAATCTTCTATTAGAACGGTTAACACTCACTTAATAAGTTAATTGTACCTATGTAAGACTATGCTATAGGTGGCACATAGCCGGGCCGACTTAAGACATGGTCGCGCCCAGCATTAAAAAAGCACGGCCCTACACGAGCACAGAGTTGGACCAAGCATGAGCCGCATTTTTTATAAAGAAAACAAAACAAAACCCGACATGACAAAGCACACTAAATGAGTAAAACTAGGTTTAGGAAAAACGGGTCGAACTGAGCCAGCACGTGGGCCTGCTTTATGTCTAGGCCGCATTTTAAAATTTTCGGCCTGACATGTTGCAAGTGGGTTTGGTGTGGACTAGACCTGTTCAGGCCCATCCGAAGCCTAGACACCCAGCACGACCCACAACCATCTTTAGAATGTGTCTAGTAGTGAGTGAGTATGAATGTAGAAGTTGAGTAGGTCGTATTTTACATGAACTGGTAATGAAGTACTAAGAAAAATAAATACTTCGTACTCGCGTAATGAAATAAGGTAAATAACTAATAGTCTATTTAGTTCATCATAAATATACTACCTGATCTAAACTTAGTTTTTTCTGATTTGGTGTGAACCTATTTCTCTAATCAGATCTAGTTTGATCTTATATGATTTGATCTACATTGAACTCTGATCTAATCTAAGCGCGCTTAAGGGCTACCTTTGTTTTTTTTACTAATTGACATATGATTTTTACAAACCCCCTTTTATCTTGTGAATTGATACAAACTCTCTACTCTTAACAATTGTAACCTTAGGCTATACTTAAGAGAAACCGATTTAATTTTAGCATACCATTTAGTTGATACTCCCTCCGTATTTTTTTAAGAGATACACTTGGCCGGGCACGGGTATTAAGAAGAATAATTGAATGAAATAAAATAATAAAGCAAGTGGGATTGGATAGATATTTTAATAATTAAATATGTGGGGACCATGTCATTTTGGTGGGTGGAGGGTGTGGTGGGTTTATGAAAATATTTGTTTAATAGGATGGTGGGTGATAGGGTATATTAGATGTATTATTTAATTAGATGGTGGGGTTGATAAGTTACTAAAAATGGCAAGTGTATCTCTTAAATAAATACGGCCGGAAAAGACAAGTGTATCCCTTAAAAAAATACAGAGGGAGTAAGAGCACACACTTTATTAGAGCTAGCATATGAAGTTATACTCTACTCACTTAAGGTGTGTCAAAATCACTTCCCGTATTTAACACGTTCAAGGTAGTTTGGCAAATTCTTTTACCCTATTAGTCTATTATATTAACCCATATATATATAGGGAATGGTAGATAAAATATAAATATTTGGAGGTTCCACACTTCCAACCGACACCCCACCCATCTCCATTCTCCACCAAGAGAAAAAACAGAAATGAAGCAGTCGAGTGCGCAGAGTCCACCACGCCCCCCACACCCGCAAAATCATGGAAGGGCCATAATCAATGACATCAACTTTAGATCGATAAAACCAACCAACCAACAAGTTTCTCGTGATCATTTTTTAAGTCAAGATTTCACTATAATTAATTAAAGTTGCCCATTGTTTAATCTACAAACTTGCCCCCCCCTTCCCCACTCTAAATTCCCATCAACTTGCTGGATTTGTTGTTGTGTGTTGTTGTGTTGTTTTTATGAGTGTAGGGCATCGTTTTTTGTTAGGTCAAAATTTCTAACTTATTATTCCAACCTCCAACATGATCAAGAATTGTTTAAAGTAAATATATCAGATATGCGAGTTGGGTGCGGTAAAATTTTCAAACACGATCAATTAGTACACAATATATATGTAATTCTTGAAATTCACTTCGATATAACTAATTAATTGTGAGCCGTTTCTTATTTCTGGTTTGTCGTTTTGTTAGGTCAAAACTTGAAACTTATTCCACCCCCCCTCCCCCAAACATGATCAATAGTTGTTTTAAGTAAAGATATGCGAGTTGGGTACGGTGAAATTTTCAAGCACAATCAATTAATTCAACCGAAAGTTAAGCAGAATCTTTCAGTATAAGACGACGTAATTAAGTTAAGTAATATGTACGGAGTATAATGTGGTTTTAGAAAATTCATTTCGATCTAACTAATTAAGTGTAAGTTGTTTCTTATTGTTGATTTGTTGTTTATTTTATAATACTTATATTTAAGTAGAGGTTAATTTGTTGGTAAATGGTGGTGTATATATATCATCTTGAGCAAGCACAACAACTCATTAGGTGAGTGGTGAATTGGTGATGTATGTATACAACTAATATAAGTACATTTTTAATGCAAAATGTAACATGTATAGAATATGACCTTACAACTTTTTTGTTGAGCATGTATTTATGTTTGCCCTCCTTGATGATTTTTTGAGGGAAAAGGCCAGGAAGCCGGAGATATTATTAATTCATTGCCCTCCTTAATGATAAAGATAGGAAACTTAAGATTTTTTTTTTCTTTTTCTCGGTTGAAAAAAATAAGAGTTTATTACACACATAATATAAATGTGTAATGTATAATAGCACATCATCCACATGTAACTAACATGATACCATAAATACATTGTATTTGGATAAGAAACAATTGTTTATATTCATAAAACAAGATCGAAAAGGAAATCATTATCTTCGTTCCATAACTCCATTGATCCATTCTATATTCTTGTTGGGTTGTTTGTTTTAGGGCATTCGGGAAGGTTTTGAAAAAGCAATATAACTAATATGAACACTATTGAAATCATGGGTCAATAGCGTAACGAATTTTCCCTATTATTTCATAGAAAACGTTAAAAAACGAATTATGATATTTCAACACAAACAAGACTATAAATTAAGTTTTTATTTGTTTCCTTTTTTGGTGGTTCAATAACCCCATACTCCACACCATGTGGCAATAGATATAAGATCAAATATGTGTCCTATTATTATAAAATTAATCTCGAAATCAAACCATTTAACTAAATCATATCCAAATTATCCTTACGAGTCAAAATCAATCATAAATATCATATCTCTAACCGGCCAAAATTGACCACAACCCAACTTGTTCAATACAGAACGCCCACTCACATACTCCACACCATGTAACAAGAGATAGAAGATCAACTCCGAGTCATATATATTATCATAAATTAAATCATGCAATCAAACCACATCACTGAACTAAATCATATTCGAATATTCCTTGCCAGTCAAATCAATCGTAAAAACCACATCCGTAACTGGACAAAATAGATCATAACTCAACTCGTTCAACACCAAACACCAACTCAATACAATTAATAAAGTCTCGAAGGTAATACCCAAAATCGCACCCCTATCAAAACCCTTGCAAAAAAAGTATTGCCCTCCTAAAATAGTAAAATCCCAAAATTATAATATTTCAATACAAAACACGCTAAACTATTTGTTTTCCCTTATAGGGGGTTCAATAATCACATACTCCACACCTTTTAACAAGAGATAGAAGATCGATTAACTCCGAATCCTATTGTATAAATTGTTAAATTTAAGTCTAAAATCAAACCACTTAACTATACCATGATGGCATGATTAGGTATCTCTTATCAGTCATAATCGGTCATAAAAACCGTATCCAGATATCATTTACCAGTTAAAATTGATCGTAAAAGTCGTATTCACATATCCTATATCAGTCATAATCAATCGTGGAAACCACACCCCTAACTAGTCAAAATCGATTTTCACTCAACTCGTTCAACACGAAACACCAACTCAATACATAGTACAATTAGTAAAAATTTCAAAAGTGATACCCAAAATCACACCCCAATCAAAACCCCTACAAAAAAAAGTCTAGCCCTCCTAAAAATAGTAAAATCCAAAACGTCTACCTATAGCCACTTAATTACTCCCTAGAAAGAGAAAAAAACGGGCAAAAAAAGGAAGAAAATCAAAGCAAAGGTTTTAGTAGTGGTGGGAAAAAAAATGAAAAGAAAGCTGCACAGAAAAGAAAAAGAGGAGAGAGAAAAATAGAAAATAGAAAAAAATAAAAATGGTGCGAATTGATGTTGTAGTAGTAGTAGTCCCCCTTCCCCGTACCCGTACTGGGTGTTGTACAACTCAGATTTCAGTTTACCCCACAATCGAACAACGCCATTCTCTTCTTCTTTCCCCAACTTTTTCTGCCTCATTTCATTTCTTCTGCTATACTGCTGCACTTTGACAGTTTTTATTTTTTTTAATTTTTTAATTTTTTGATTTTCATTAAATTTATTTTTAACGTTTTGTTCTTCCCCTGAAAATCCTCCCTAAAAATCCAAATGATTCTCCTTTCTTTCTCACCCCCTAGTTTTTCTCTCTCATCCTTACTGCCTTACCCTTTAAACTACCCCTTACCCACTTCTTGAATCATCAAATTTCATCATCGTTTTGTTTTCTTCTTTCATTTCAAGGTCAGTTTTTTTCCCTTCCTTTTTATGGGTTTTACTCTGAAATTTGTGATTTTTGTATGAAATGATTTCGTGGTTTATTTTGTTTTGATGTTTTTTGTGATGGGTATGCTTTGTTTTCCTGTTTTTTCTCTTTAATCGGATTATGGTTTGACAAATGGGTATTTTTTTCGGATGCTTTTTGTTTGTTTTTGTTCTTGGGAGATGATTATTGAACTTGAAAATTTCTGGGTTATCTTGTTAAAAAGATAATATTCTTTCATGCTTTCATTTAATCTCAAGTTCTGCGCACCATAAAATCCTGCAAAATTTGGGCACCAGGAAACTTCTGATTATCCCCTGATTCCTATTGTATAATAACATCCTATGTTAGATAAAGATTAGTGTTTTTAATTTGGAGAATGTGAGAATGCTTGTGATATGAGTAATCCTGCTGTTTTGAATATCTTCAGGTATTATTATCCTGGATTCTTTAGTTTATTTAATGATTTGTTGGTTGCTTCTATTTTGTTGAACATAATCACATTGTTCATATTAGCATTATTTCATTGGAACGGTTACTACTCCGTATGTTGTAGTCATTCTTTAGTTTGTTTAATGATTTTTTGGTTGATTCTATTTTGTTGAACATAATCAAGTTGTTCTTAATTTCTTATTAGCAATTTAGCATTGTTTCATTTGAATGGTTACTGTGTTGTAGTCATTTGTCATTCTAGCTGTACTCAAATATGCTAGACTTAACTCCTTTATGGTGCTTCATATGCACAAATTAGAGGGTAGTTTGTAGACTGGGCGTCGAACCGTGTTTCTTTGAATCAAGGGAATGGTGGAGTTGAGAGTATTTATTATGATTTGGGCTAATGTGTTCTTCTAAATAATTCAATTTGTTAGTAGTTCCTTTTTCTTTCATTTCAAAATGTGTTGTTTGGAAATTGGAACACATTAATCATAGGATTTTAACATTAGTTTGGATGGGGTTTTCTGCAGGAGCATGTTTGGAGGTGGTGATACTAATCCTATGCTTCCTGTTCACATGGATGGTGTCAGGTTGCCGTACAATTCCGGTATAGTGCCGTCAATGCAATTAGATGGTCAGTCTTGTTTAGCCATTCCTTTTTTACTACATACTTATTGGCACTTTCATACTCTGATTACTGGCATTACTTGTTTGCTTGAACTCCTGATATGGTTGGTGTGAGGTTGTTGGAATCCATGTCTTATCTTGTCTAATGAAAGTTTTCTGCTTGATCGCTTTTGTGTAAGCGTTTTATGCTTGTATTTTAACATGATTTGCTTACTGCTTACTTGCCTGTGGGTGGGATTCAGTGATTGAGTATGTTTTTTCGGCAGTTTGCATTTTGTCGTTGACTCGTTGGATAATGGTTGTATTGAACACGCACTTGACACGAACTATTCACCTCTTCAGAACTGTTGTTCTGTTGTCGATTGTCACAATTGAGTCTGTGATTTCCCCTCCCTTATAGTTCAGTGTAAGAATCAGCAATTCCCAGTGTGTTTGGTTGGAATACTTGCAATGGCTATTCACCCTTTTCATTCAGCATTTCAGCATCATTTATTTTTTCTACAATCCTACTTCAAAATTAGACTTGTAATTCATGAATAATATTGATCTTGATCTTCTATCTGTCGTGATTTTAGAACTAACACCAAAAGTGTTGCATTGATTTAAATGGCAGCTCTCTTTGGCTGTAATGCTGATGTAATGAACATGGTTGAGGGCAGGAACACATCCCTGGCAAATCTACCTGAGAAATTCGGAAGGGGCACGTCTATCTACAGTCAACATAAGCTTCCCGTGACATCGTATGACAACTTTTGCCAGAATGGAGCTGGGCAAGCCAGGAATATGGTGAAGCAAGGCCGCGTTTCTACTGGGCTCAAGCTTTCGTATGGAGAAGAGGAGCACAATTCTTCAATCTCATCTGCTGGAGAAAACGTAATGGTTAATCTATCATCAATGCTGTCACGTAATGATAATCTGCAAACAGAATTTGCGCGACAGGGTGATGAATTTGATCAGTATATCAGGATCCAGGTGCATATTTCTGTTCTCTATGTGTTTATCTAGTGATTTCGTAATCTTTTACTTATTGAACATTCACTCCCTAGAGAAATGTAATTTTTTTGAAGTAGAAACGAAAATTTAGGGGCATGATATCATCTTGCATATTACATTTAGTTAAAACATACTGTATATATCTTGGGTACCAAATATTAATGATTGTTGCTTATATCTTGTCCTGTAGACCTTCCTCGTCGTTTTCTGACTTGATTTTCTCGACGGTGGACGCGATTCAGTCTTTTTTATCTGGTTAGACGGTTTACTCATTAACCAATCACATGTAGCTTCCCCAATGTGTTTCTTTGTTTGTGCAATGTCACCAATATTATTGAACTGAAATAGTTGATGGAATGGAAATAGTTCATAAAGTATACTCTCTTTTACTCTGTATTTTTGTGTTTGTTTGATTACACTAGTAATATCGGATGGAAACAACTGTTTACATAAGGCTTAGGTGCACTGAGAACATGAATGTACTCCGTTCTATTCGACTTATTTTGTTTGAACTTATCTTAACTTATTTTATCTGAAAACAAAACTTATTTTGACGGAAACAAACTTGTTTGTGTGTTAGAATGTCTGAAAACAAACTATTTTTTTCTTCTGAACTGAATTTATCTGAACTTATTGTGTCTGAAATAAGTCAAAATAAGTCGAACAAAACAAAGCCTCTAATTTAAGGAGAGATTCTTACTGTTTGCGATCTTGAAAATCACACATAAGTTGGTAAGTAATTCAGCAAGGAAATTCTCCTGAACTTCTCTGCTAACTTGCTAAGTGTCAAATCATGTGAATCCATTAAACTAAGTGCTAAATCAACCCGACTACCCATCCCTAATCTTGCCATTTTAAAACAGGAAGAAAACATAAAGAAGGGCATTGCAGAACTGAAGCATCGACACACAGTTTCTCTCTTAAATGCTCTCGAGAAAGAAGTCAGTCACAAAATACATGAGAAAGACATAGAGATAGAGACCCTGAACCAGAGAAACAAGGAGTTGATGGAGAAAATAAGGCAGATAGCTTTAGAAGCTCAATCCTGGCACCTGAGAGCAAAACAGAACGAGTCCCTTGTCAACATCTTAAAGAACAACATCAATCAAGTCGTTCTACAAGGCGGTAACACATTGTTGAAGGAAGGTTGTGACGAGAGCATAGCAGACGATGCTGCTTCTTCTTGTAATCAGAATGTTCCAGAATCTTCTTCTTGTAAAGAGATGGTGCATTGCAAAGCATGCAAAAGTAAGGAGGTTTCTGTTCTGCTGTTGCCTTGCAGGCATTTGTGTCTTTGTACAGACTGTGATGGTTTCCTTGACATTTGCCCTGTTTGTCGAGTGAAGAAGGCTGGAAGCTTACTAGTGTACATGTCTTAGAAGTGAAAAAAAGACGAGGTTTGATGAATATGTCGACTAACAAAGTATATCAAAAATTCTTGAAGGATTTTTTACTGACTTCTCATATAGCGGCGTAGCTGTCTAGATTTTTTTCTTCTTTTTTTCGAGTGATTTCTGTTGTGCAGAGGCAATGAGGAAATACTGCTTTGTGGTATCAGGAAGTTTTTGAAGTATGTTCAGGTACAACTACTTGTATTGAAATACTCAGAAGTAACAGCTGATTTGATCCTAACCATAATTGACTGGGAAATAGTTCCTTCTGCTGAATGGGAAGAAGTGCGTTTTAGCTTCTTTTTGTGGTCATCTTTTTATATATCTGTGACAAAGGTATTGTTCATGCTTAGAGTTGGGCACATGTCAGGCGGCTGTCGGGCCCCGTGTGCCTCTCTCTTTCCATTAGTGTGGCCTATGCATTTCCCATGTTGGGCTGGGCTGGATCTTTTCTTGTTAGCTCTCTCTTACTCATTTTAAGATTATTTTAAATGACATATCGCTAACTGCTGTACCCGGGTACAGCCAGCTCTGGCTGTACCCCCCAAAAACGACGCGCTCATATTGTTTGTTCATACTTGTCGACTGTTTCTTCTTTTTTATTGTACTGTTTGTTCATTCTTATTGTACTGTTTGTTCTTTCTTGTTGTACTGTTTGTTCATTCTTGTTGTACTGTTTGTTCTTTCATGTTGTTTTTTAAATTCATCATCAAATTTTCATAATTGTTGTATTTTTTGTTCTTTCTTCTGGAATTTTATGTTCTTTTTTATATTGTTTGTTCTTTCTTGTTTATTTGTTTGTTTATAATAATCATATGGTTAATGTTCATAATTAAACTCTTCATTAATCTTTTATTCTTTCTTTTTGTATTGTTTGTTCTTTCTTGTTGTACTGTTTGTTCTTTCTTGTATTCATCAAACTTATTGTTGTATTGTTTGTTCTTTCATGTTGGCTTTAAAATTCATCATAAAATTGTTTATAATTGTTGTATTGTTTGTTCTTTTTTCTGGAATTTTATGTTCTTTTTTATATTGTTTGTTCTTTTTTGTTGAATTATTTGTTCTTTCTTGTTTATTTGTTTGTTCATAATAATTATCTGCTTTATTGTCTGTTCTTTCTTGTTGTATTGTTTGTTCTTTCATGTTGGCTTTAAAATTCATAATGAAATTGTTCACTTCATTGGTCTTTTATGTTTTTACAAGCGCCTATATTGTTTATTTCCAAATAAATAAATAAATGTTCATTTCCAAAATAGTAAATGTTCATTCCAAATAAATAAATAAATGTTCATTTCCAAAATAGTAAATGTTTATTCCAAATAAATAAATAAATGTTCATTTCCGAAATAGTAAATGTTCATTTTTGTAGTTTATTTCCAAATAAATAAATAAATGTTCATTTCCAAAATAGTAAATGTTCATTCCAAATAAATAAATAAATGTTCATTTCCGAAATAGTAAATGTTCATTTTTGTACCAGTATATTAATGATCATTTTAAACAACACAAACGACATCATTTTGGATGGGGGTACAGCCAGCTTTGACTGTACCCGGGTATAGCCAAAAATTTGCATTAAATGACAACTTGACTTGTTTAGCTGTGCTTTTGTTAAATTTCTAAAACGATGGCCAATTATGTGTAGGGCTTGGACAACTTTCCTGCTAGCCCGGTCCATGCCCAACTTCATTCTATGCGTAATGGACTTTTATAATACTCCATAACATAACAAAACAGTTGAACATAATAACAACATACTTCATCTGTCCCTTAATACTCGCACCGTTTTGACTTTTTGCACTATTTACATAATTCACTTTGACCCTATTTTATTTCTAGTATATAAAAAAAATGTTAGTATATAATATAGTGTTGGCTTCATTTTAATATATATTTTCAAAATATTAATTTTTTTTATAAGTTTTTATAATATGTAGTTAAAGATATTGGTGGTCAAAGTTGTGCATCGGCATGAGTGTCCAGTCGAAACGGTGCGAGTATTAAGGGACGGAGGGAGTACAAAGTAGTACTATTCAGTTTTTAGAAAGATAGTCTTATGTGGTAGAAATAATGAAATTGGTTTGGACTTTGTGGATTTGGAGTTGGCAAACTATTTCAGATATGTTTTTCTTTGGGCGTAAATGAAGTATAAGGGCAATATACAGTACAAATGGGGGTGAGGGATACGAACCTGTACAGGCTCTCAGTATTAATTATTAGGCCAAGACTTTATCGGTATACTTCATATATGATGAAACTACAATAAGTATAGAGCTATGGAGTCATACCGAGAAGTAGAGATAGCAGGTTGGTTGGTAGTCACTTAATGTTGATGATGCAAGTAAAGGATCTCCGGGACCAAATGGGAGGAGGTGACGTATTCAAAGATGATAGAGGAGAAGTTGTTGCGTTTGACAACAAATTTTGGGCATTGTTCTTTATTCAAAGCATAGTTAATGGCATTGGGCCATTGGCATAAAGGGCTTAGAGATTGCAATTCAACTCCAAACAAAAAAATGAAAAAATATATCTAGTGGTCCAAATTCCAAATGAACAATTTAGCTTGTGTCGAATCTTAGACTTACATAATAAAGAAAGTGGAAGAGTTTTTTTTTTTTTGGTTCTACTACGAGGAGTTCCCACCGCCTTCGGCGAGGTAATCTCCCGTGGGAGTTTGCATGGGTACCTCGATGGGCAGCATCTCTCCCAGTTGAGATTTTTTCCATTCTCAAGGCTCGAACCCGAGACCTTGGTTAAGGAGCAAGAGGCCCTTAACCACTCATGCCAACCTCAATTGGTAAAAAGTGGAAGAGTTGAATGTGCACACTTTATCATTTTATCAACCATTGGCAATTTGGCACAATACACTTTCCGTTTGTTATTACGGAGTAATGGTTACACTTTGATGTTTGACACTATTTTTAAATTTCAGTTTGACTACTTTTAATGTCTCTTATTGTTCGCTCCATTTGAGTTTTGACACAACTTAAAATGTAAATATATCCAATTATAGACGCGTAAAGACTCAAAAAAATTAATATTCTAACAAGATCGCTACATAACTATATTATTTCTTAGAGATACATGAGAATGTAGAGTCTAACTTTTAAAGTTTGGCCCCGAAAAAAATCACAACGAGACAAACATTAAGCGGGGAGTATCATTATTTTTGGGTAAGGAATAATATAGTCGTGTGACATCTTGCCTGATTCGTCTCAATACATAATTTTGGAATATCAGTTTTTTTTAATAAGTATAATGTTTACGAATACACAAATAGATACGGAGTATATTAGTGCTCAAATGCGTGAAAAGATAAAGTGTAACTATTAAATCGAATCAGGAAAAACAGTTCTCTTACAAAAGTTCTTGAATGCACAATATGTACAATTTTATTGTACACCGAGATCACTTTTATCAAGAGTTTTTTTTTGGTAACTTTTAACCAGTTTTTAGTGATTTTAAAGGAATAATTTATATTAAAATGAAAATTTTAATCATTAAAAAATAGGTAACTTTTAAACATTTAAAGCTACTCCGTAACTTTTTACTTCGGTGTACGATATTTACATTGTACACCATTTTAAAATGCTCCATCCGTTCCGTAATGATGTTCCAATTTAGAATTTTAACACTATTCATAAGAGATAATCTTCTAAATTATTTGCAATACATAAGAAAAAAAAAAACATATTCATATGAGATCTTGTTTAATTTGTTTCAATTAACACTTTAATAATATTTTTTTTTTCCACTAATGTATAATTAAAGATATAAATGATATAAAATGTACATTGATATAAGTAAAAAATATAATTTGGAATATCATTATAAAACGGAGGGGGTACGGAGTAAGAATTTGTGGTTCTCTTTAACGCAATGGCATGTTGTTAATCCAAAGCTTACTTCCTTTAGGGACTTTTACCTTTCACCAAAAATAAAATAAAAATGTTGTTAATCCAAAGCACGATCTATATAAAAAGCACATCCGATATTAACATTAATCCAAAGCACGACCGATATAAAAAAGCAAAATGCACGCCTTCTTCATATTCAGAGCTCCAAAATGCAGAGCTCTGCAATATCAATCTCACCTTCATTACCACACCTTAAACCTCTCCAAAACCCTAGTTTTCAACACCGTCGTCTTCCTCCTCTCAATTCGTTCTCTGTTCGTCCTTCTTTATCCTCCGCCATCACCTCTGTGCCGCGTTTGACCATAGTCAGAAGCTCGAGTGAGGAGGACTCTAGTTTTAATCCGAGCCGTCGATCATCGCGATTTGATGGATTGTTTTCTTCGCCGTCGTTGAATTTTTCCGGCAAGAGATCGTCGCAGGATGATTTCGCCGTTAAAGCGACGTCGTCGTCGTTGCCTGAGAGTGCGGATTCCGACGAGGCTCCGCAAACAATGTCGCAGACTTTGGAGATCGGGATTTTGTTCGTGCTTTGGATTGTTATTAATATCTACTTCAACATTTACAACAAGCAGGTTGAGTTTGATTTTTGACTTTTTGAATCAATTTTTTTTGTTTTGTTTATGTTTTTGATATTGTTAAATTTGATACTCCGATTATTTTGCGTAACAATTAGCAATAGCATGACCCTTTCCCGGTTTCCCCTTGACGTGCATAGGGGGAGGGTAGCGTACAAGTTTTGTTGGTGATGTTTATACTATGGAGTATCATTTGTTTTTTTCGTTTGAGGCCGGTGATCAACTTAGGAATCAATATCGAGTAATTTTGCTCAACTTTGGAGCTTAGGAATTTGTATAGAGTATGATATCTTTTAGATACCTACTCTATGTTAAATGATGTGAAATTCATTGATTCCGCTATATTCCATTGGTTACTATTTATGGGATTATAATGATGCGTTTATCCTATAGTATTCGGAAGCTAACAAAATGCATAGTATATGAAACAAATGTTCGAGAAGTTACTGTACAAAATCCGACCTTAACATTTAGAAAGGGCTGATTCGGCCCAAAACTCCAAAACATAAGTGATAAAAAATGAGAAAAAGCCGGTTCAACTGAAATGCAAAGAGGTGCATTATAGCTTCTTTGTTGTTGTTGTTATCATGTTTAAATATACATAACAAATGAATAGTCCATGCATAAATGACTTTTCATAATAATATAAGAAGATAGGTGAAACATGATGTTATTCATGTCAAAATTACATACTTTAGTACTTTTCATTAAAAACAAAAATCAAGTCTTATTGACATTTCTATGATTTACAACTGTTTGATTATGATTTTTTCTTATGATCATTTTGTATAACATACTATAATCATGTGAGAGAGCACTATAAAATTATAGTAATGCGATAAAGTTTTAGCATCAAAGAATAATAACACAAACATCTACATAATTCTTGTGTCAAGTAATATTTATCAATAGAGGTACATTTGAGTTATTTGACGTTGTATCGTCCTTGCAAAATGGCATATGACATGAGCAAGCGTTAAGGTAAAGCTCTAGTGACATTGCAAGTCTTTACAACATAATCTGAGCATATAGCGTCCAAGTACATTCTTTGTGAGGGGGCGTCCAAGTACATCAAATAGAAAGTTGTGGTTCTTTTCTACAAGTTATAGGTCCACTAATATATATTAGACAAAATTCAAGTGTTATGTTTTGGCTCTGTTTGTCGATCAATTAGCATTTAGCGATTAATTGGTTTAAGTATATGATAAAATTAGTTGTTTGTGTAAATTATTTGGTAAATTACTAGTTAGTTGTTTAATGTGAAAGGACCATTAAAGATATTACGAAATAATATAAAATGATGCAGGCTGGTAAATGTTGTACTTGTAAGTAATACTTTCGTACTAGGACAAAGTTGTCATTTTACACTCACTTATTCAAAACTCTAATGCGAAAACCTCATCATTCCAAAACTCTATTTCAATCCCCTCTAACCAAACACTCCAATTAGATTTTTAAAACGATAAAACCTCTTATTCACAAAGACTTATTCTCTAAAATCTCATAACCAAACACCATTTTTTGTTCTCCTAGTTAACCAAAATTTCCACCCCTTTACAAGAGTTACAACACACCCACCCACCATGGCCACCAAACACTCAAATATTTCCCATCCAATTCCTTACCAAGAAAAAGCTAAAATTTCATTCCACATTGACAACTTCATCCACCAACCCCCAACTAAATAGAATCAAAATTCATCCCCTCTTTCTCTCAAATCACACCAAAATTTTTGCAATAATAAAAACAATTTTTTTTTTGAAAAAAAGACACCCAATTTTTTTGGAAATATTTCCATAAAAACACCAATATAAAGAGCAAAATACTACACACCTTTTTCATTTTCTCTCTCCTCCTCCACTCCGCACTGTTGCTCTTCGGCGGAGCCTCCAACGCTTGCTCACCCTTCTTCATTTCCCCCCAAATCTCCCAAAATGCAGAGCTCTGCAATTTCAATCTCACCTTCATTACCACATCTTAAACCTGTCCAAAACCCTTGTTTTCAACACCGTCGTCTCCTTCCACTCAATTCGCTTTCTATTCGTCCTTCTATCTCCTCCGCCACCACTGCCGCACGGCGTTTAACCGTTGTTAGTAGCTCGAGTGAGGATTCCAGTTTTAATCTGAGCCGTAAATCGTCGAGATTTGATGGATTGGTTTCTTTGCCGTCGTTGAAGTTTTCCGGCAAGAGATCGTTGAAGGATGATGTCGTTGTTAAAGCGACGTCGGTGCCTGAGAGTGCGGATGCCGATGAGGGTCCGAAAGCGATGTCTAAGACTTTGGAGCTCGGGATTTTGTTTGGGATGTGGTATCTTTTTAACATCTACTTCAACATTTACAACAAGCAGGTTGATTTGATTTTTAAGCCGTATTTTTGCTTGTTTATATTTTCGGACATGCGCTGATTTCGCTGGTTGTTTTAATTTTTTTATGTCCTGTAAATGATGACATTTTTTTTTTGAAGAATTAGATTTTGTTTGGCCAAAAATGTTATTTTAAAAATGAGACGGACATTGTGATTAGTTAACATGCCTTAAGTTAATGAAAGCTTAATTCGACGATAAGAAAATTTCTGGTTTTTGTATGTGTAATTGATGGTGATAAGAAAATGAGGGGAAGTTTTTGATGATTTATAATGAATATGAGTGTGAATTCCTGGGGAAAATGGAGTGTAGTACATAGTTCTTTGACATTTTCCCGTAGAACTCTAAGTACTAGAGTGAAATATAAGTATTAGTATGTCATAAAATCTTAGTGGATTGATGGATTAGAAATCAAATTACTCCAATAGGGTTTGCTGATAGCAGCCTCGAATTTGGTGCTACTCCCATGTGGCAATGTGCATGGTTTTTGATTATCACTAAGCTTAAAAGCTTCTTGATTACTCCGTATTGTTTAAGCCCTGTTTTGTCGTATTGGAGTGTTATGCCACTTGAATTTTGGAATACACGATTAGGATTTAGTTATTGCTGGTGGGAATCTGAGGTTGCACTTGGGAATCTGAGGTTGCACTTGAGCTAATTCGAGAAGCTAGTGTCTATGATACACGGGTTGCTATGTTGTATGTGGGTAAAGGGTCTGGTGGAACTTTGGAAGCATGTGTGATGTGTGTGTTTGGAGTGGGGTGGGGTTGGGGGGTTGGGTGGTATTTGAGGATTCGATGGAACGGTTGAAAACATTTGGAATTAGAGTGCAGAGGGATGGTACTATACAGGTACTTGAGGATCCGATGGAACAGTTGAAGCATGAGGAGTTAGAATGCAGAGGGATGGTATTGTACAGTTTTGTTGGTGATGTTTCCTATCCCTTTGTATGGTGTAATCAACTTAGGCATCTAAATCGAGTAGCTTTGCTCAACTCTGGAGAAAGTAATTTGTGTGGTCTATGGTGCCTTTTTAATATTTACTCCCTGTCTTTCATAACGCAAGGAACCCATGCTTCTGGAAGCCAAACCTTGTAGATTCATTTCCATAAAACGCTCGAAAAATAATTATGAAGTGCTTTTCAGCATGTTTTACCATATATTCTGGGAGAAGTTATTGCGCAAAGTTCGACCTTAAAATTTTAAAAGGCCTTATATATTGGAACCAAGGAGCAGGTAAAGTTGGATGTTTCCTTGATCGTTTATTACTATACCAAACATTCCATTCAGAGTGCAGGTTAGGGCTGCTTTTAAATGAAATGTATTCGTCTAACTCTGAAGACAATGGTGCTACTCTAATTTGAGATTGCAACATGTCTTGAATTAGTATAAGTTTCCTGGGGATATGTATTGATCTGAGATACATGGATAAACATTGGCATGATGCTCTTTAAAATGCAGTGGCTACCTGCTTCTTGCATCAGCTTTTGCTTTAGTAATGTATAATGATCTTTCCTGCAGGTTCTGAAGGCGTTTCATTATCCCATGACTGTCACATTGATTCAATTTGCTGTTGGGTCAGTGCTTGTTATCTTCATGTGGATGTTCAATCTCTATAAGAAGCCAAACATTAGCGCTGGGCAGGTAGTTCACCAGTCTCTTTGTAATGCTATTGTAGAACTTCTATTTTGGAGCTGCTGTTTTATTGTACTTTTTAACTGCTGTTTTGCAGCTAGCTGCTATTGTGCCATTAGCGATGGTACACACCATGGGTAACCTCTTCACTAACATGAGTCTGGGTAAAGTGGCAGTATCATTTACTCACACTATTAAAGCCATGGAGCCGTTTTTCTCTGTTTTACTGTCTGCTGCCTTTCTAGGAGAGGTATACTCTTTTAAAAATACATAGAATATGTTTAAAATGTTAAAGATTTCAACAAGTGATTCAGATATCTATTATACTGGTTTCTGTGTGGGTTGATTTATTTGACCCTTCATTGTAGAAACCTACTCCTTGGGTTGTGCTTTCACTTCTTCCCATTGTTGGAGGGGTGGCTCTTGCTTCAGTGACTGAGGCCTCTTTTAACTGGTCAGTGAATTTACTTTCTGACAAGATTTGTCTGTTTTGTGATTCCACATGTCCATCAGTTCTTTTGACACACGTCTTTTCTGAATAAAGGGCTGGCTTTTGGAGTGCTATGGCTTCTAATGTGACAAACCAGTCTCGTAACGTCCTTAGCAAGAAGGTCATGGTAAAGAAAGAGGTAATTCTTATTGCCTAGCTGATGTGTCTTCCTTATATATAAGAAAGCTTTATTTGGGCAGTCTCTGACCTTTTCTGTTGCTTGTGGAGAAGCAGTTTTCTTTATTTTGCATAATACATACAACTTAGTATTCTGATTAATACGTTTGCTTGATATGTTTGAATTTGAGTTAATCTCAATTACGGTCTTTGACAGGAATCCATGGACAATATCACTCTCTTCTCCATAATAACAGTCATGTCTTTTATACTATTAGCCCCAGTGGCTATTTTCACAGAAGGTGTCAAGTTTACTCCTACATATATTGAAGCTGCTGTAAGTATACTGTTCTGTTCTTTAACCATTTTTCATTTGCTCTGCAAACCATTCTTCATAATGTATTGACTTATTTAATTTTGTTGTTGTTGCAGGGAATTAATGTCCAACAATTATACACAAGGTCCTTGCTGGCTGCTCTTTGCTTCCATGCTTACCAGCAGGTAACAGTAACACCCCCTCTTTTTCCCCTTCCTTTTTGTAATAGTGTTGTACTGTTTTATCTTTTGCTTTAACAGATTTCCCCCCCTTAAATGTTTTTTGTGATCTTGAGTCTCTTAAGCTCTTGACACTCTTTCAGCATCATCCTTCTCAATGTCTCAAAATTGGTGGTTCATGCCATTTTGTTTTTGCTTCTGGAAATTTTGAATCAAATATATCTGCAGAATGAATTTTTCACAATAGAAAAAGAAATTAAGAACCATTGTCAATATCTGATTGCCTGATTGGCTTGTGTTCATGTCCCTGAAGCTTTGAATACTTTGTTGCTCAACTGTATTTTCCTTGGGTTCAAAGTTAGTCACAGTTGAAAGTCCTGGACCCACTCTGAGTTGGATTTACTCCCTAACTAGAATTTTGGTCCGGGCTGAATAACTATAATTATGCCCCTATGAAAAAAAAAATCATGACTGAATTCTCACCTTTATTGTTTCCTTTATTATGTTGTCCTTTGTTAAATTTTGTTTGTAAAGAATAATACTTCATAGTTTGTGAATCTTGTTGAAACGATATTACTCAAGAGGTTTTCCAGTTTAGTGCTAAATACCCAACACTATGGATTCCTGTAAAGAGGTTTGCCGGTTTGGTGTTAGATACCCAACATTTTCAGCTACCATTTCCTTCTCCAACTCCAGTACCCCTTACCCCGCCTTTGGCAGTTCAAGCCATGCACATTGACCCTATCTTTTTACGGGGCCCTAGGTGCCAACATTGGCATATTGCACGTTGGTGATTGGGATAGGATCTCACATCTGATGTTTGTTTTCCTTCTTCCTTTTGGTGTTTTGTAGTATCTAGGTAGCCAGGGTATCTACATTCCATTCTCCACTAACATAGTGCATTATGGAATTTAGAAAGCCATATCCATACAAAATAGCCATTCTAAGTGTGGTGAGTGGTGACTGCTGGTCCTTCAATACAATATTTGGTTTGTGGAGAACAGAACTTTATAAAGAGTATGCAGGGGATCACTGCTTTTTTTAGGTCCTCACAATAAAGTACCCCTTCTTTTTTTATCAAGGATGTGTCCAAAGCAACAAGTGATGACATTCTTTCGTGCAATCTTTTTTGTGGCAACTTTGCAGCTTTTGTTAGCTCATTTACGGGGATGATTTTTACTCGTCATCATTCTTTTACCCTTGGGTTGAATAACATGAAAGTTGCGGATGGCTTTGTTAGTGTAGATTTCATGAACTACTTTGTATGAACGAGTCTGTCATGAAATTTGTGAGAAGAAGTCATCAAGGAGAATTTCTCTCATCCCTGAAGCTCCAAGGGTTGTAATACTTGTAAAGTAGGACTGTTAAATGTTGTGATATCCCCGGGAAATTCATTTTGGAATTAGACAATAGACAGTAAAGCAAAGTCTCAGCGTATCTAAATTAATACGCAGTACATTCCAAATTCCAAAAGTTTAATCACCCTTCTTTAGAGAAATTATGGTCTGTCTTATGTTGAAATTTGTTAAATTTCCCTGTTTGAATATTTCAGGTTTCTTACATGATATTGCAAAGGGTTTCCCCAGTTACCCATTCTGTCGGTAACTGTGTGAAGAGGGTGGTTGTCATTACCAGCTCTGTTTTATTCTTCAAAACACCAGTTTCACCTATAAATGCTCTGGGTAAAGTTCTTTTGCTTTTAACATGTTTTGATCCTTCTTACATTCTTGTTTCTGGAAAAAGCTCTTGAATTGTTTCTTTCATCCACGTTGATGCAATGTTTTTCTTTATTTTCTGATGTCATTCGTTTTTTACAGGCACTGGAGTTGCACTTGCCGGAGTTTTCTTGTATTCCCGGTTGAAGCGCATCAAGCCAAAGCCAAAGGCAGCTTAATTTTGACTGTGTCTACTTTCCTTAGGCAAAGAATTGTATTTTTCGATTGGAAGAGCAAAGTTCTAGGTCAGATCAGGCATTTGAATGTTTCTCTCTTATTTTCAATTCAAATGCTTAGGGGGTTGGGTTGTGTTTATCCCATCATTGATATTTTTTTCTCTTATTTTGAAAGTAGTTTTGAGAAGTAGATCCAAATTCTTTCACCCCATTATTAATCTTAAGCTTTTCTTGCTCCCTCTTTATGCTTCATAATTCATATACTCTCTTTTGGCCATCTTTAATGATTTGAATGTATGTTAAAAACACAATCACGTGAGATCTTGTTAGGTCCCCTCGATGTATATTTTCACAAATCAAATTTTTATAGGAAGTAATTTTTATTTATTCATCTAAAATTTAAGGTATACGTTAGCAAATGTGAAAGTTATAATAACGTTGCAACTACTAGAGAACAGATGAAGTATATCTATGCCCAAGTCTCCAATTCAAGTAATCATGCATGGCACCCTTGACATTCTTCAATCCATAATCTTTCCAACCCAATATTTTCTCTAAACATCACGATTCTTGACGTAATGACTTCGCCATTAGGTTCAATTTACAGTGAATTATCCATAGGCCAAAAGATCAGTAAGTAAAATTGCAATTTTTGTAATAAGCTTAAACTTCTTTTCTATATAAAATCTTAAAATAAATCTTTCAATAGTTTATTATTCGATCTAGTGTCTTTGAAAGTTCCATTATACGAGTAGTCATTACACGGTTCAGTAAAATGAGAGTCTTGATCATAAAAAACAAAAAGGAAAAAAAAACTTAGATGATAAAATACCATTGCAATTATTATCCCTTTTACACCAAAAAGAACAAAACAAAACAAAATTAACTTCTACTAAAAACTTGTGCATAACCTTAAACAACAATCAATACAACATCATAAAATGTATCTTTCTACGACATTCTAAAGAGTGCACAACTTTTAAGTTCATAACATAATTTATAGAGTAATTGGTTTCTCTTACAGTCAAGAACAATACAACTGAAATAACAACCTACAAACCTCTTAAGAGTTTTTCACACAAAACTACACAAACACCAAGTCAAGAACATCCTCAAAACATATATGGTGACCTTTCTTTACCCTTCCCCCTCTCTTTTACACCACTAAACTATATAACTTCAATTTATAAAAATACTTTATAAATATTAAAATCTTTCAGAGCGATTTCCGACTAAAATGCTTTATAATTTCATATTATAATAGATAATTGGTTGCATCATTAGAGATTAACATGGTTAATCATCTCAACCAAATCAAACTCCTTTTTCACCTCATGTTGCACCATCATTCTTGGACCCAAACCAATCTGTGAATCATCCACAATCTCAAAAAACCCTCTGCCGCCGCCATCACCTCCACCGCCGCCACCACCACCGCCGCCGTGATCATTATTAGGCGGTGCATAATCAAGAAGGGAGTCAATGCTACTCTCTTCAAACATCTGAGCATCAAAGTTGAAATCAGGAACTTCACTGAAGTCATACTCTGGTGCAATTAATGGATCACTCGAACTCGAATTCGAGGACCCGGTTTGATCATCATTATTGGGTAACAATAATTGATTGTTGTTGAAAGAGATTGGTTTTTTCCTACAACCAGCATTGATGGTTTCAAGAGTCAAACTTTTGATGTATTCTTGAAGTAAAGAACTCTGTCTTGGGTATTTGGATTTGCATTTTCTCCTGGAAAATTGCCTTCTTTTGGTTGCATTCCAATGGTTTTTGATTGAGTTTTCTGTTCTTCCTGGTAATTTCTTTGCAATTTCAGCCCATTTGTTTCCTATCTCTATATGTGATTCGATCAGAACCCTGTCCTCCTCTTCACTCCACACATCTTTCTGTAAAAATTAAGGGAAATGGAAAAATAAAAGTTACTCTTTCATGCCCCATTCTATTGGACTTATTTTGTGCTACATCTGTTTCACAATACTTGCATCATTTTTTTTTTTACGTATTCCAACACGCTTTTTTGAACATTAATATCTTTAATTGTGTGCAAGTAAACATTATAAAAACTTGATATTTGGAATCCTCGCATTAATACGAATTTAACAAGATCACTTGCCTATGTTTATTCTTAGATAATGTGAAAGAATGATTGTCAAAGTTGGTTGATGAATAGTGTCAAAATGAGAAACGATGCATCTATGGCGGAGCGAAAGTAGTATGAACTTATATTATCTAAAATTAACTGAACTTAACTGGACTTATCTGAATTTATCTGAACTAAATTAAATTTAGCTGAACTTATTTTATCTGAATAAACTTATTTGTGTGTGAAAATATCTAGGAAAAACTTATTTTTTCTGAACTTATATTATCTAAACTTATCTGAACTTATTTTGACTTATTAGATACTATTTTAAGATGTTCGGAAAAATCAAGCGAAATGCTTTTTAAGATGTTCGAAAAAACTTGTCATATCTTCTAAATAAGTACAGAGTAATGATTGATTTTTTTGACCGGGTTTATCCTAACTAAGAGACAGTCACGAACTCACGACTCGCGTTACTCCTTTCGGTCCGGAAATAATAGTTGCCAATACTATTTTAAGATGTTTGGAAAAACTGGTCAATATCTTCTAAATAAGTATGGAGTAATGATTAATGATTGTTTTTACCGGTTACGTAACTAAGATACAGTCACGACTCACGTTGAAAGAATGAAAACGGTCCAACTGTTATATCGAATCTTTGAGTAAAATTATGTCGTGTAGTTAATTATGGGATATTGGTACGATTATAATCATTGTTATTTTCCGAACAAAGGGAATATATTTATTGGTGGATAGAAAATTGTCATGCATGTTTCCTTATTTTGCTATGTAGTACTCCCTCCGTCCCATAATATAGTGCCTGTTTTCCTAAAATGGTGTCCCTAAATGATGTGCCTATTTCTATTTTAAACCATTAATTTTTAATTTGAAAATTGTATTTTTTGACTTTTATTCAACCCATGTGCTTGATTTTTGTCTTTTTTAGGCCTATTTATTATGTACACACCTTTAATCTCTAATTTCTCTCTCCATAAAAGCCAACTAACATGTACTTTATCTTGAAAAAACAAATAATTATTGTTTTTATTATCAATGTTATACTTTACCTTAATAACCGTGATTTTGGTCAAACGGGCACTATATTATGGGACGGAGGGAGTATGAATTATGATGAATCAATTTTCATGTTTCTTGAAATGGGTTAGTTTTTTTTGCTTTAAATGTCCACTTAAAAGTTGGGTCAACTTTTGCCTTTAAATACAGAGTACAAATTTATCTTTCTAGTTTGTTAGGGTACATTTAAATTTGAATGGAAATGGACACTTCTAAAATAAGGTTTGCCCTGTAAATAATTTATATTGACCTAATTATTCCGTGAAAAAAAAAATTGTATTGACCTAATTATTGGAGCACTAATTAACATCGAAAAATGAAAATGCATTTTTTAAATACATTTGCATTGCAAAACCAGCCAACAGTTGGTTGTTTGTATTGGAAATACCTTTAGTTCTCATGTACTCCGTACTTCCTACTAATGCATGTGGAGAATTTAATTGTGACACGAGATTATAAAAATATATTTAAAAAACTGATTTTTTACGGAGTATATTGTAAAGAGAAAAGGCTATAAAAGCTAAGTTATATAGGGCGGATTCAATTGCTGGTCATGGATACCACCGTTATAATTTTAATCAATAAAATGAATTAACATTATATTAATTTATTTAATGTTGTGATATTAAACTTAGCCTATAAATCCATTTAGTCTAACAATCCAGATATGTTTTTATTAAATCTTTAAGGCAACTTTTTTGTGTGTGTCTCTAAAGATGACTCCATTCATGTATAGCGTGACTATTATTACACCTTAAGGGTCTGTAACAACCAAATTTGGTTTACTTCTTTTTTTTATATAAAAAAAGACTTTTACTAATTTTTTAAAATTTTAAAGTGTTACCAGTAAATTGGCTCTATGTAATTAAGTAGTCTCTGGCCCTCTAATTGGATTATGTGATGACGATGAACATTTAAAATGTCTTAAAATAATGACACCAAAATGCAAGCTTGAAAACATTGCATGCGTCAATTTGTTGTAAAAATAAATAATTCATTCAACACTTTTTTCCCTATTTTGCTCTTTAGCAACAACTAACTTAAATACTTCCCTAGGATACCATTTTTTACACTTGTACTTTTTATATAGGTTTGTTGGACTAGATTGAACAAGAAACGTGACATCTTATATACTCTTTATTTTTTTTATTTTTTATTTTGTTTGGTGTACATATTTAAGTATCAGAATATTATTTTTTGAAAAACATATATATTAGATGAATCTAATAAGATATCACATCAAAATGGAAATTTTCATATAAATCAATGAATTACGTACTCATGATGAAAGTTTATCTCTTTTCAAATGAATTTTAAATGATCGAAAGGATCGGAGAAAATAGAAGGAAAAATAATTAACGAAAGAAATCACTCTGTAATTATTCACGGCGAAAATACAGTGACAAATATTTTGATTCTTCATCGGAAGGCCTAAACTAATTTTTTGGTTTGGCTCATTTACTTTTTAGCACATTTTTCGGTGTTCATATTTAAGTATCAAAATATTATTTTTTGAAATACATATTAGACAAATCTAACAAGATGTCACATCACTATGTAATTTCTTCATATAAATCAATGAATTACTCAATTACTCATGGTCATTTACTCATGGAGAAAATAGAAAGAAAAATAATTAACGAAAGAAATTACTCCGTAATTAATAATAGCGAAAAAATAGGGATTAATTGCTTTACCTTAATGTCTCTAAATCCAAAAAAAAGTAAAAAAATCTTTACATACCTTAATATCTGGTTTTAAATGGTTGTGCCATCTCTCTCGGCATTGTTTCCCAACTCTTCCATTTAGCAATTGAGCAATCTGAGACCATTTCCTTACGCCATAACGCCCCACCAACTGAATCAACAGTCTACATTTGCATGCATGCAAAAATAAAATAAAAAAATTATTAAAAAGGAAAAAAGTAATAAAAAAAACCAAATCTGAAAATAATGACAAGAACAAAAATAATACAGGGTATATAGACAGTTCAATTTACATATAATACTTCATTAAAAAAAATTAAAAATTTCAGGGACGGAATCATAAATCTTATTTTTCAATTTTTTTTAAAAGAAATCGAAACTTGGGGGAACCGAGGCTCCCGCTAGCCCCCTATGTTACGCCCCTGAAAAATCTTATGTAATATTAAATTAAAAATAATAACAAGAATAAAAAAACATAGAGAATGTGTTGATTGTGAAAATGTTAACCTATCTTCTTCCATAGTCCATTGGCCCTTGACCACGGTGGACTTCTTCTTGCGGTGATCTTTTCCACCCTTTCTCACGGTGGTTGCCGCCGAGAGACGGCTCGGAACAACCACGGTGGCGTCATTTTGCGGAGTCGTGGACGAGTCTTCATCCGAAAGCCTATATGATGATCTTGTAAGACCTAAATCATAGTAGCAAAAGGGGTTATAACTTTGAGGACTAGGGCTACTTATCATGTTATTGATAGGGTTAATAAATTGGGAATGCCCTAAAATCCCAAGTCCTCCACCACTTTGATTGTAGTTATCTATGAGATTAGAACCCAATGCAACATTATTATTATTATTAGGTGCATGATTAGCAAAGGGTTTAGTCTCATATAACTCAAAATTAGGGAAACACCCAAATGTGGAGTTATAATTAAGATCATAGGGTTCCAAACTATTTGGTTGGATGGGAAACAAGGCATTAGATGCCGAGGATGAACCATCAAGATCGAGGTTGAGATCGAAATTCTCAAGAGGGTGAAGATCTTGGAGGAAATTAGTGTTCCCTTTTAATGACAAATTAGCTTCCTCTAGGGAGAATTGATCATTTCGAGGCGGTTTCGAGTAATTATTTTCAGGGAAGAATAATGGGAGATGAGAAGGGAACTTTTCCCTATAATTTGCATCAAAATCCATCAAAGAAAGGTATAAAAAAGGGATAAGAGAATTGAAGGAGGAAGAGATGGAGCAAAGGAGAGAAAGTTTTGGTTGGTTTTCTAAGAGTGGTTTCTACTATGTGCTTTTAGCTTAAGGCAAAAGATATATAGAGGTATTTATTTATTTATTTATTTATTTATTTATTTTTTGAGTGTGAAAAATTGTGGCCGTTGATCTCTAGTCTATCCAATGGCTTGAAAATATTGTATATATCATGTGTGAAAACTTTGAGAGATTAGCAATTTCTTAATCACTTTTCTCAATTTTTGATTTGCTTCCATTTTTGTTTCTCAATTTCTTGTGAGGTGTAACTATGTGTAAGAAATGAAAATGAAGAAGGATTATTTATATACGGGGTATTTAAAATTTAGATTTGAACAATTAGTTACTTTCTTACAAGTTAATAAATGTGCTTAATAAAGTTTTTGCTGTTATAAACACTAAATTTTTACTACATTAAGGGAAAATTTGGTCAAAAGAAAGACTTTGATTAATTTATTACATTATTAAAATGATTAAATATATGTGCTTGGTTAAAACCGGATTTTTAGACCAATCTTTTTTTGTTACATAACATGAATACAATTGCAAACTTGCAATGCACTAAACTTTGCTACCCAATAAAAAAAATTATACTCCATAGTTTCTTTATATCGATATTTTAGTTTACAAATTCCTTTGAGATGTCTTATGATAATTATATGCTACTGAAACTATATACCATACCACATGCCATGTCATCAATCTCTTATCCAACACTCCATAGTAGACTATTAAGCAATTTAATTTAATAGATCCGAGACAAACTGTTTTTAATTGCAGAATCAAAATCATTATTTGAGACTTTGAGTTGGTGGCACAAAACATGAGCATGGAGTTGGGAGGAAATTCTTATGGAATTAGCTTTTACCCAAAGAAGTTTGTTGTACATATGACAAAAACATTAAAACATATATTCTCATGGAATAACATGTTTACTCTTGGCTATGCATTTAGTGGCACTTTAGATAGTCCCTATTTAAAGGTAGGCAACGGGAATAATATTTTTTTATTGTTAAGGGGCGAGTAATGGGTGAATAGGTTTCAGCAGAGTCGTCTCCGACAATTTTGAGGCCGTGCGCTAAATACAGATATTGGGCCCCTATAATTTTTTACGGGCAATTATTTAATTTAAAACACATAATTATTATATTAATATTTTTTTTTATTTATACAAAATATAGGCAGACAAACAATCGAACTCTGGTCTTAGGTACCACACTTATGAGTCATTATCAACTGGGACAAAGATTACATAATGCTTAACAAAGCAACTGTTAAATATATAATATTGGTTCTTGGGGGTTTAACCAACAACATTTCTTTTTGGTCCCTAAAGTTCTATGGACCTGTGATGTAGGTCCGACTGGACCTCCCTTTAGCCGACCCCGAGTTTCAGTTTCCTCCCAATTGTTGTTGTAGAGGATCGAACATGCGATCTGCCCTACCAAGTTAAGCATTAATCACCATTAAAACAACAGATAATTGGTTAGACAATGAAAATAATATAGTTAGCACATAAATAATTAAATATGAAAGTACCACAAATAAAATAAAGAGGTTAAAAACTTAAAATGTAAAATAAATATCAATATAACTAATGTTTAAAGTTTAACAATTGATTCCTTTTGCCCCATAACAACTTCAACTCCCTTTTCGATTCCTTTCCATTTTCCTCAAATTGTAAAATAATATGATGAACAGAGGTAAAAGGTTGTAAAATTAGGCAATTTTAGTATGAGATCAATCGAAAGGTTCCCTTTCATCGAAACACGTGTTAGTTACGTTCGGTATCATACCTAGTTTTTAGGTATTGATTTGAGGATTTTAAAAACCATATGATTCAGGTTAATTCGTAAACTTAAAATTAGTCATACACTCATATGTATAGTAATCACGTTAATTGTATTTGAAAAAAGGAAGAAAAACAAAAATCAAAACTACTTTTTTTTTTATTATTATTATTTTTTACTTTTCTATAAAACATAAACGGAAAAAAAAACTTAAAAAAAACCCGATACCAAACCATTAATTTAAGAATTTTTTTCACTTTAGTGCCTCAAAGTTTGACATAATTCTACTTTAGTACCCTAAGATTTTAATTTCCACTTTGGTGCCCCGAGGTTTAAGTTCATAGTTCCCCTTACCTACATAAATTCGCACTAGTGGAAAAAGGGTCATTTGCATCGCACTTTTAAGCACATTTGCGTCGCACATCGTGCGTGGCAAAAGCTCTCGACGCAAATGACTAAAAGTCATTTGCGTCGCACATTTGTGCGACGCAAATGAACCTTATTTGCGTCGCACATTTAGCTAATGTGCGACGCAAATAACTTTTCAGGCATGGTGCTGAAAAGTCATTTGCAACGCACATTAGCTAAATGTGCGTTGCAAATGACTTTTCAGCACCATGCCTGAAAAGTTATTTGCGTCGCACATTAGCTAAATGTGCGTTGCAAATGACTTTTCAGCACCATGCCTGAAAAGTTATTTGCGTCGCACATTAGCTAAATGTGCGACGCAAATGACTTTTAGGCGCAAAAAAAAAGTCATTTGCCACGCACAATAGCTTAATGTGCGACGCAAATGACAATTTTAGCGCCAAAAAATTAAGTCATTTGCGTCGCAGATTAGTAAATCTGCGACGCACTTGATTGAGTTAATTGCGTCGCAGCTTTGTTAATCTGCGACGCAAATGACTCTGGGGGGCATCCTAGAGTCATTTGCGTCGCAGTTTAACAAAGCTGCGACGCAAATGACTAAATTTTATGCTAAAATTTGTCATTTGCGTCACATGTTCAGAATGGCGTGGCAAATGCGGGGATGCAAATAAGCCTTTTTTCCACTAGTGTTCGTATTCATACGTTAATTAGTACATAGACTTA
The DNA here is from genome assembly GCF_020520425.1 of Spinacia oleracea. Taxonomy (NCBI): domain Eukaryota; kingdom Viridiplantae; phylum Streptophyta; class Magnoliopsida; order Caryophyllales; family Amaranthaceae; genus Spinacia; species Spinacia oleracea. The sequence goes on from NC_079491.1 coordinate 6,858,409, forward strand.
TGGAGTAAGCTAATTCAAATTACGATAATAAAGTGTAATTTTCTAAACCAAAGACTATATTTATCTCCAAATCAAATTAGAAAGAGAATCTCATTTTTGGTGTTGGAGAATCCGACATTTGTTGTTACATAAATGGGGCGACAACTCAAGATTATAGGACACATATTCTTTGTACAAATAAAATGTCTAAAATTACGAATTAAAGTAAGATGTTAATATAATTCAATGACAAACTTTGTCTTAGATCATCAAACATGTTCAACTTAATGATCTCATTACACTCTAATTTAATCAAGCACTACTTATGGATTTACATATTTCTACGTTACTAATTAATTTACAATTCTTTATAGGTACTCTTGAATATTGATTTGATCATCTAGTCAATAGTCATCATCTATTTAAAACGTGCCAATTTATTCTTGAACTAGTATATTTTTCTTAATCCATCTAACTAGGTTTATATTTTTCTTAATCCATGTAGCTAGGTTATCTTTTTTTTTTTTTGATGCGAATGAGCCACAAGGGCAATATAAATTACAAATGGGGGCGGGGGGATTCGAACCTGAGACCTATCGTACACAGGCCCTCAGTCTTAACCATTAGGCCAAGACATCATTGGTAGCTTGGTTATCTTAAAAGATAAACTTAGTATGTTTAATACTAGCCCGTTTATAAAATTCTTTCCACTTACTAAGATAGATTATGTTTAATACTCGCCCGTTTTAATTTTTAATTTCTTTATATGCTCAAAATACTTGAGTACTCATGGAATTGATAAAATTATGTAATAGAAAATAGGAAAAAGGCATTGTTAACTGGCCTAATATGTCCCCCTTTAAAAGGTTTATGACCCAATTAAACTTACACTACAATTCTAATACCACATATAAAGTCTTAAGAGTTAGAGTTTAGCATACACTACAATTCCTAAGTCTTTAGTAATTACGTACAGTTAGCACTTAGCAGTGAGCATTAATTTCCTAGACTTAATAAAGTTCTAGCCTTCTAGTTCTAGCCTTTCTTGTGAGGTGTAACTATGTGTAAGAAATGAAAATGAAGAAGAATTATTTATATACAGAGTATTTAAATTTTAGATTTGAACAATTAGTTACTTTCTTACAACTTAATAAATGTGTGTAATCAAGTTTTTGTTGCTATAAACACTAAATTTTACCACATTAAGGGAAAATCTGGTCAAATGAAAGCTAGACTTTGATTTAATTTATTACTACGTACATTATTCAAATGATTAAAGATATGTGCTTGGTTAACAACGGATTTTCAGACCAATCTATTTGTTACATAACGTGAATACAATTGCAAACTTGCAATGCACTTAATTTTGCTACCCAACAAATAAAAAAATTATACTCCATAGTTTCTTTATATCGATATTTTAGTTTACAAATTCCTATGAAATTTCGTATGACGTACAATTATATGCTACGGAAATATATATTAGACCACATGCCATGTCATCAAGACATCAATCTATTATCCAACACTCCATAGTTTTTTTTTTTTTTTTTGTTGACATAGGATTAATTTGTATAAAATGAAAAGTTTACAAACTACACACTAAAGTACTAGGTTTTTATAGACCATTACGCACATTTTAAAACAAACTACAATTATAAGTCTAAGAGGCGAATAAAATTTTAAGCAATATGATTTTATGCAAATTAATCCTATGTTAAAAAAAAAAAAAAAAAAAACTACGAAGTCATCAATAATCTAACACCCCATAGTTTATTATTAAGCAATATGATTTTATAGATCCGAGACAAATTGTTTTTAATTGCAGAAGCAAAATCATTGTTTGAGACTTTGAGTTGGCGGCACAAAACATGATCATGGAGTTGGGAGGAAATTCTTATGGCATTAGTTTTTACCAAAGAAGTTTGTTGTACGTATGACAAAAACATTAAAACATATATTCTCATAGAATAACATTTTTACCCTTGGCTATGCATTTAGTGGCACTTTAGAAAGCTCCCATTTAAAGGTAGGCAACAGATTTTTTTTGGGGCTACAACCCGGTTCATCCTCGTTACAAAAAAAAAAAAAAAAAACTCGTATTGTAACGGATTTATAGGGACGAATTTATATCCGTTTTTAATTTAGAGATGGCATACTCATCATTCGTCTTTGAATTTATTTAGAGACGGATATTGTAAATCCGTCGCTACTTTTATCGAGGGATTTATAAATCCGTCTCTAAGTTAGGGACGGATTTCAAAATCCGTCTCTAAGTTAGGGACAAATTTTAAAATTCGTCCTTAATGTTGTTTTAGAAATTCCGAAACGTAAAGTCCACGAGCAATTTCTCCTAGACTCTTCGTAGAAAGTTAGATCTAAATTAGAGATGGAATTTTAAAATCCGTCCCTAATGTGTTTTATCAATTTCTCTAAATTAGAGACAGAATTTTAAATCCGTCCCTAATTTAGAGATAGAATGTTAAACCCATTCCTAGTATAGAGACATATTTTCTAGATCCGTTTCTAATATTTCTTTTAATCATTATCAATTTCATACATAGAAGTATACAAGTTGTACTTGGTTTAGTATACAAGTTTGATTCCCCTTATCCATTCCCCTTGCAAAACTGGACCTGGTTGACCTAAGCGAGCTTTCGAACCGGTAATGAGACCGAGTTGAACCGAACATCTAACAATAGGTAGCATTTATTTTCACTTGCAACATTTAGAGACGGATTTATAATCGGTCTCTAAATTTTAGAGACGGGTTCAAAAATCCGTCTCTAAATATTAGATACGGATTTTATGGAATCAATTCCTAAATTGAATTAGCGACAAGGTTTTTAATAACGGATATAATCCGTCCCTAAAAAAAACTAGAAACTTAGGCCCTGTTCGGCAAAAGAAGCGGTAGCGGGAAGCGGTTGAGTAGCGGGTAACGGTCAATAATAGCGGGTAACGGTCAATAATAGCGGGTAACGGTTAGCTGTCAAAGTAGCGGGTAACTAATATGAATGTTCGGTAAAAGTAGCGGTTGATATTATAAAATAAAATAAATGCTGAAATACTATTTAAAACTTTAATATAAATTTTTCAATCGTTACCCGCTACCTTAAACGCCACTAATTTTAACGTTTGATAAAAGCTACTCAATCGCTACCTTTGCTAACCGGTACCTAAATCGCTACCTTGCCAAACACTCACAAATTTTACAAGTAGCATCTTGACTCGGTCAAAATGCTACCCGCTACATCAAATGCTACCGCCGAACACGCACTTAGTGTGATAACGAACGAACCATAATAGAATTAGGTATCCAGATTTTGTATTATACAAGTAATATATATACACTAATACACGTACGTAACTCCTCTCGCAAGTCAGAGTCTCGCCCCTCCATCAGCTCCTTGTCAATCTCTGGGTTTCTCTCCCTACTTTCAATCAATTTCCCTTTTCTCAGGTACGCTTCGTGTTGATGCATTGTTCTTAATTGCGTTTGTTGTTGTTTAGAGCTTGATTTAAATGGTTTTTTCTCTATTGTCGGTTGATATTTGTGTAGTTAATTGAGGAGAGTCGAAGGTACAATCGCTCGCGAACTTGCACATTCGAAATTTCCAGAAGGGGCAAGCTGCAGTTTCTAGGGTTTCGATTTCAGAATGTTGAGAACCATGTATGTCCTCTGTCAATCGGATTGTTTTTTATTTTTCAGTTGAAATTTTTGTTGTTAAATTGTTTTCTGTAATCATAGTGCGCTGATTATTTCCATGGAATTTTTGTTGTTTAATTTTTGCTATTGCTGCTGTATCGTGTTCCTGCACCTTTGAATTTTCCAGAAGCTTTACGTAATTGAATTCTAAGCTAGAGTTCCATTTTCATACTTTCCAAGACAATTCAAGTGTTGAATTGATTTTGGTTGAATTTGTTATTGTGGAATTTTGTTCATTGCTTTTGTGGTCGTTGAATCTCCTCCGTTTTCCCTCATTTATGCGATTTATACAATTTATTGCGTTAATCTTGCTGCTGCAATAATTTGTATACGGATGATTTGATAAATATGCCATTTTACCCCAAATTTGAACTCTTTTGGATTTATTATGCTGTGGTGATTAATACGAAGTCTGTTTGTTTAAACTTCCAGGTTGAAGAGGCTACGGTGGAATATTTATTGCATTCCACCGACTGGGTACGTTTTTCGTAAATTTAATTTTTAGTATTAATAATATTTTTGATGAATATTCTTTAATCTTTTGTTAACAACATTTAGGTATTTTTGCTGGAGTACACTGAACTTTTACTGGAGGATCAAGGAGATCAATGAAAAAGATAAGAGATATCAAGAGAAAGTTGAAAGGTTTATCAACGGCACCCCCAGGGATGAAGAGAAGGAGGATTATCAAACACTTTTTTACGGGACACACGATGAGTCTGCATGTGAAGGTGAGGAATTCTATGCGTGAATAGAGGTAATGTTTTGATTAACTCTTTGTAATCTCAGATTCATTATTCCAGTGACAGATATAGTCAGTTGCTCTAATCCAACAAATTGAAATGATTCTGGCCTTCGACAGAATAAATTAAAACAAAAGAATCAAGAAGTTAACTCAACAAATATCAAAGAAGAAAGGGAGTTAAAACATTTTGCACCTAAGTATAGTGAATCTGAATGACCCTTAATTTTCTGCATAAAATTCTTTGCTTTCTCAACTATCCTCTAGCTCTTGTTTGCTTTCTCATAACTTTGGATTTGTTATTCTGTGGGGTTGTAGCTTGTTATAAGCTCTGCTCATTATATTGTTGGTTAGTACAAAATGCTGCAGGCTTCGTCACATGGAAATAGATTCACATTAAATTCAGGCTTTAAGATATGAATTTCACTATCATTTAATTATAGTGAATAGCAATGTTTAAGGCTGTCCAATCTACTTCCCCTGCTTGGCTGCTCCTGGGTTCTTTTCCTCTTGTTAGTGTATAAAATGTGTGAAGCTGCCAAAAAGATCTGCTAACTTTGAACACAGTGCCATCAACTGCTCCATCCTTTTACTTGTATTGACTTGGAATTCGTTCTGTCCAACTGTTTTTGTTTAATCTGTATTGATTTGATGGTTTAGTATTTCTTCAATGTCACTGTTGAACAAGCTCATGTCCAATATGACGATGTGGGATAGGAATATAGGGTACTGGATTCAATTGTCCCCTAATCACTACAAAGGGCGACACATTTAAGAATTTCTACCATATGAGGGATCTAAATATGAAGAATTGTTGCTTTAGGTTGAATTGTGATGTAACTAAGTAAATAATCTAATACTATCTCCTTTTAATGTTTTGCAGGGATGTTGCTGTTCATCTATTTGCAATGGCTGTTCTGGGAGTCCTTGTTTTTATGTTATGTGTTGCTGCTTATGCATTAGGTGATTAATTCGAAGTCTGTTTGTTTAAACTTCCAGGTTGAAGAGCGTACAGAGGATACCTATTTACGTTCCATCGATTGGGTACGTTTTTCGTAAATTTAATTTTTAGTACGGTTTTTTCATGAAATGCTCCTGAGGTTTCACGAAATGCACCAAATACACCTGCGCGTTTCAAAATACATAATATACCCCTATTTCTTAAAAAAATGCACCAAATGCCCTTGAATATCTTTAATGACTAACGGCCGTTAACTCCGTTAGTATTAACCTCTAATTGCCTCTAATTAACTCTAGCTAACAAATACAATTGAATTTGAAGCCCAAAATTGAAGAACAATAAATCTGAAAATTCAAGAACAAAACCCAAAAAGTTGAAGAAGAGAATATGAAAATTTGAGAGTTTAATACCTAAAATCGAAAATCTAAACTACAAATTGGAATTCTAGTGGCTCTAATCTCTCTCTAATTTACCCAAATTTTGCTGTTTTTCGCCCTTTGTTGTTGTTTTGCTGCTATTATATACTCACGAAGAACCCAGCTGCAAAATCTAAAATAGGAAAACCAACAAAAATCAAAATCTGAAAAACATAAAACAATTCCTGCTGCGCTATTCTCTATCTCCTCTAATCGCAGCTGCTCCCTCGAACCAAAAAGAAGAACATAAATGCTGAAGAACAAATTCTAGAACGAAGTTCTAATTTGTATTGGGCGAGGTAGAATAACAGCTAGGAAAGAGAATAGCGCAGGGTAGTTAGAATTAGATTAGAGAATCAGAAACAATTCGTAGATTAGAATGAATTTCGTCTTCAAATTTTAATTTCTTTTTCGATTTTGTTTTCTTATTTTCGTTCTTGGGGTTGAGTTCTTCTGCAGGAAGAGATATATAGCAGCAGTAGCAGCAAATAGGAGAGTAGAATAGCAGCGATTGGAATCGAGGGCAGCCAAATCAATGTCTGTCAACTTGAATTTCCATTCACGAGAGCAGCAAGCACAAATACAACCACCACCAGCAATGGAGGTCCAATCACCCATCAACACCACCTCCGCTTTCAACACTGTCTCTCCTCTTCCGCCGCCCTCAAAGCCTGAAACCACCCCTCCGCCCTTAAAGCCTGAAACCACCCCTCAGCCGCCACATCCTAAAAAATTCGCTCTTGAACCTCCCGATTTCGTCATCGTCCCAAGCTACTCAAGTAACCAACATATATCATGAAGTACATATCTATATGAGTTAGCAATTGATGTTTGATGAAGATGGTTTGAAGAAGGAAATATTGTGGTTGGGTTCACCATTTTAATACCCAGAAAAAGGCGTGAGATTGAGAGGATAGAGGAGAGTGAGAGGAGAGAGGGGAGTTAGAGTTGATTAAGGTTCATTAGGTGTTAATTAGGATTAATTAGACTAATCGGTATTTAATTATGGTTTAATTAGGATTAGTTAGATTAATTAAGAGTTAATGTTAACGGAGTTAGACTTCCGTTAATTCTAGGGGCATTTGGTGCAAATAAGTTTAAATAGGGGTATATTATGTATTTTGAAACGCGCGGGTGTATTTGATGCATTTCGTGAAACCCCAGGGGCATTTCATGAAAAAACCGTTTTTAGTATTAATAATATTTTTGATGAATATTCTTTAATCTTTTGTGAACAACATTTAGGTATCTTTGCTGGAGTACACTGAAGTGTTACTGGGAGATCAATGCAAAAAGTTTGAGATTTAATGAGAAAATGGATAGGTTTATCACCGGCACCCCCAAGGATGAAGAGAAGGAGGATTATCAAGTATTTGTATACGGGACACACGACGAGTGGGAGAAGGTGTATGAATCTATGCCTGAATAGAGGTAATGTTTTGATTAACTCTTTCAATTGTTGAAATTGGTAAAGCAGTTTAGAGTCATAGCTTTGGATTTGTTACATTTGCCATGTGTTCTCAGATTCATTATTCTAGTGACAGATTTAATATCAACAGTAGTATCAAGGTTCCCGAATTCATCTAAAAAAGTTAATGTAATATACTCCGTATCTCTTTTCAATGTTTTGCAGGGATGTTGATGTTCACTCTTTGCAATGACTATTTTGGGAGTCTTTGCTTTTATGTTATGTGTTCTTGCTTATGCATTAGGTGTTGTATAAATGCTTTTTTGGCAAACGCTTGAACCTTTTATGGACGGAGGTAGTATAAAGAGGGGACACATTTATTAATTTCTACCATATAAGGGATTGAAATATACTCCCTTTGTCCCTTAATACTCGCACCATTTTGACTTTTTGCACTATTTACATAATTCACTTTGACCATATTTTTATTTCCAGTATAGGAAAACAAATGTTAGTATTGTTGGCTTCATATTAATATCTATTTTAAAAATATTAATATTTTTAGAAGTTTTTTTTATTTATAATATGTAGTTTAAGATATTGGTGGTCAAAGTTGTGCATTGGCAAGCGTGTCCCGTCAAAATGGTGCAAGTATATATTAAGGGACGGAGGGAGTAGTACTTTCTCTGTTCCTTAGCACTATGGTTGGTTTATGCTTTCCAACACATACTTAGACTCTCACTATCTCGAATGATTTATAAATAAATATTATAAAAAAAATTGATATTTAGAAAATATATATCGATACTAATATAAAAAGGTGTCACATAACTACAATAGATATATAGAGGTATTTATTTATTTATTTATTTATTTATCGAGTTTGAAAAATAGTGGCCGTTGATCTCTAGTCTATCCAACGGGTCGAAAATCTTAATGATATCATGTGTGATGACTTTGAGAGATTAGGAATTTCTTAATCACTTTCTCAATTTTGATTTGCTTCCATCTTTGTTTGTGTGTGTAACTATGTGTAAGAAATGAAAATGAAGAAGAATTATTTATATATTAAAAGTTAAATTGAACAATTAGTTACTTTCTTACAACTTAATAAATGGTTTAATAGAGTTTCTGTTGTTATAAACACTACTACCTCCGTTTCAAAAAGATCTTTACAGTTACTATTTGCACGGACTCCAATGCAATATTTAACTACTAATATATCCCATTTCGTATGTGAAAAATTTATAAAAAATTGATGTTCTAAAAATACATCCCGAGACCAATATAACAAGATCTTACATGTAACGTTTTAATGTATATAATGGTGATAATTTACGGTCAAAGTTTTTATACTTTGGACACATTTTTCAAAGCGTAAAGAACTTTCTGAAACGGAGGTAGTAATTTTTTAGCACAATAATGGAAGATATGGTCAACAAGAAGACTTTGACTTAATTTATTACTACGTACATTATTCAACTGATTTTCACTTATTTTTCCTGAACTTATCTGAATTGAACTTAACTGAACTTATTAGAACTTATCAAAACTTATTTTAGTTATAAATTATATTTGGTCAACTTTTATTTTTCCTGAACTTATCTAAACTTAACTAAACTTATTTTTTTCTCAAATCGGTGGAAATAAGGTGAACAAAATATGTGCTTGGTTAAAACCGAATTTCCAGACCAATCTTTTTGTTACATAACATGAATACAATTGCAAATTTGCAATGCACTAAATTCATTTTGCTTCTCAATGAAAAGAACCAAATGAAATTATACTCAGTAGTTTCTTTATATCGATTTTAGTTTACAAATTCTTGTGACTTTGTGAGAATATACTACAGAAATACAGATTAATTAAATTCATCAATCTCCTAGCCAACTAGTACGTAGATTATTTAGCAATATGATCTGGCAGACGGTGATAGGTTTCGAGACTAATTGTTTTCAATTACAGAAGCAAAAGTCATTATTTGAGACTTTGAGTTGGTGGCACAAAACACAAGCATGGAGTTGGGAGGAAATTCTTATGGCATTTCAGCTTTTACCCAAATAATTGAAGTTTATTTTACGTAAGACAAAAACATTATAACATATAGGCAAATTTGTCAAAAAGGACCTTTTATAACTCAAATTTTGCGAAAAAGGACCTTATATAATTTTTTTTGTGAAAACACACCTTAAAGTTTTTTTTTTGCGGGAAAGGACCTAAGGGAAGTTTCCGGCATTGACTGAGCTTTTCCGGCCATTGACTTGCACGTGAGCAGCACGTGTGGCTTACGTTGGCTAAAGACATTGATTTTCCCGAGTCTTGAATTTTCAAACTTGATTTTATTTCGATTTTTTTTTTCAACTTTAGGTTTTAAAAGCTTGAATTTTGGAGGAAAATTGGGTGTGATTAGCAAAATAAAGTCACATGTGCTTCTTACGTGCAAGTCAATGGCCGAAAAAGCTCAGTCAATGTCGGAAATTTTCTTTTGGTTGTCTTTCGCAAAAAAAAATTACATTAAGGTGTGATTTCACAAAAAAAAAATTATATAAGGTCCTTTCTCGCAAAAAAATTTACATTAAGGTGTGTTTTCGCAAAAAAACTTATATAAGGTCCTTTCTCGCAAAATTTGGGTTATAAAAGGTCTTTTTTAACAAATTTCCCTAACATATATTCTCATAGAATAACATTTTAACTTTTGGCTATGCATTTAGTGGCACTTTAGAAAACTCTCATTTAAAGGTAGGCAATGGAAATAATATAGATAGCACATAAATAAATATGAATGTACCACAATAAAGAGGTGAAAATGTGAAATAAATATCAATATAAGTAATGTTTAAAAGTTCAATAACTGATTCCTTTTGCCTCATAACAACTTCAACTTCAACTTCAACTCCATTTTGATTTCTTTCCATTTTCATCAAATTGTAAAATAATAAGATGAACAAAGGTCTAAGGTTGTAAAATTAGGCAAATTTTAGTAAAAGATCAATTGAAAGGTTCCATTTCATCAAAACACGTGTTAGTTATGGTTCGGTATCATTTCTAGTTTTAGTTATAGATTTTTAGGATTCTAAAAGCCATATGATTCAGGTTAATTTGTAAACTTAAAATTAGTCATACACATACATGATCGCGTTAATTTTAAAAATTAGCTAAAAAAAATTATAAAAATTACTACTTTTTATTATTTTCATATTTTATATTTTTATTTTTCTATAAAACAAAAACAAAAAATAAAATTAAAAAAAAACGATACGGAACCATTAATTTAAGAAACTTTTTCACTTTAGTGCTCGAGGTTTGACATAATTCTACATTAATATCCTAAGATTTTATGATTTCCATTTTGTTGCCCCGAGGTTTAAGTTCATAGTTCCCCTTACCTACATAAATTCATATCAATAAGTTAATACATGGACTTATGGAGTAAGCTAATTTAAATTACAATAATAAAGTGTAATTTTCTAAACCAAAGACTATATTTATCTCCAAATCAAATTACAAAGAGAATCTCATTTTTGGTGTTGGAGAATCCGGCATTTGTTGTTACGTAAATGGGGCGACAACTCAAGATCATAGGACACATTCTTTCTACAAACAAATGTCTAAAATTACGAATTAAAGTAAGATGTTAATATATTTCATTTACAAACTTTGTCTTATGTTCAAACAACTTAATGGTCTCATTACACTCTAATTTAATCAAGCACTACTTATGGATTTACATATTTCTACGTTACTAATTAATTTACAATTCTTCATAGGTCTTGACTCTTAGAATATTGGTTTGATAATCTACTCAATAGTCATCATCTATTTAAAACGTGCCAATTTATTCTTGAATTAATTAATATATTTTTTCAATTCATCTAGCTAGGTTTTCATTTTTCTTAATCCGTGTAGCTAGGTTATCTTATATCATATCATATATCGTTATAAATAAAAAGGTACAAATACAATTAAATGTTTATTCATCGATTTTATCTTTGAGGGGAATTTTAAATAAACTCAAATAAGTTTAGGACAAATAAATATATCAAAACGCAATTTATAATTAAAATAAGTACTGTATACAAGTTCAGATGGGTGATTTAGATTAGTGAAAATAATCTAGTTAGATCACAAATCTATCTATACTAATATATTAAAAGGCGTTGCGAAAAATGTTTATGTGCCACGTAGTACTCTCCTGTTTACGCCACGTCATTCACGCACCAAAGGTTATGGGATGTTGTTGACAATTTAAAATCAATACAATAAGGTTCGAACACAGGACCTCAAGTTTGGAGAATAACTCTGATTACCATCTTAACCAACCTCTAATTGTTGTTTATCAATGCACGTTAATTTATAAATACATGTTAACATGAAGTCTAAAACAACTAAATTTCTATGTTACCTCTTATTTCTTATGGACTATATTGGAATAAAAATAATAATTAAAATATTAGAAAAACCATGAATTAAACAATTAAAACATTAAGAAAATTACTTGGCATTATAAAGGTAATGTACATGTGTAATTGATGAACTTAATGAATCTTTTCACTTTTATGGTCTACATGTATTTTAGTCAAATATTGAGTTGAAAAAGAATTTCGAATTTTAATTATTCAAAGTAGCAACCGGGACATCGCCCGAGCTGCACACTAGTTATTATTTAAAGGTGGTGTACAATAAATATTGTGCTTCCTCCGTATATTTTATAATGTTACTCATGTTTTCTATTCATATGGTCAGAGTGTTGGATTATGTAATTAATCTAGATATTTTGTGAATATTCTTGGATATTCTTGGATATGATGCGCATAAATAGAAAGTATTTAAGATGGGATGAGAAAGTTTGTGATGTTTATCAGCGACAACACAATGAGAAGATATATTGAGCACTGATTAATAATTTAACTAGTTTGTGGCCCGGGCGTTGCTCCGGGTTTTACTTTTAGTGGGATTTACTTATTTTAAATATGTGCGTATGTGGTGCTATTATCTGATTTCCATGCAAGATCAGTGGCCGATCAACAAACTTCCTTCCCATATCCGAAAATCAAAACAAAGTCGAGTTCTCTTTTTCATGATTAGTTGATTATTATACTCTTGTTAATGTTTCCCTCTTCTGCACTCATAATTACACTCCATTACCATAAGTTTTTTATTTTTTAAGCTTAAGTTGATAAGAGAAGAATTGTACATTTATAAGTTAAGTAAATAATTCCCTTTTGTTTTTTTTTCCCTTTAATTCATTATTATTCATTTTAAAAAGAAAAAGATATAACATCATTGTGGCTAGCTAAGATGGTAAGAATTGTAACTTTTAATTCAAGAGGTCTAGTGTTCAATCCTTGCTATATGCTTTTTTGGTTGTCAACTACATGACATAGTATTTAGTAGGGGTGATGTGGCGTAATAAGGAGGGATCTACGTGACACATATACGTTCTTATAAACGCCTTTTAATATATTAAATAGTCTTATATGCACGCGATGCGTGCAGGAGTATATATAAATCTTAAACTTGTGATTATTACATTTAATCACCACAAATAATAAGCAAGCTTCAAGTTCAACTGGTATTTTGTTAATCTCTCATTCGCAACAAAAGTGCATACGCTAGAAAACCTTCTTAAGTGTCTGAACTTAAGCATGCCTTGCAACTACATTCGCAGTTAAATAGATCAACCAAGTATATACAACACACAATCACATAAGCGTTGTTTCAGCTAAAGTTGTGTATGTGTTTTTTTTTACGGATATTTCATGAAATGCCCTCGAGTTTTTCCATAATTCACCAAACGCCCATCAAGTTTCAATAATTCATAAAATACCCCTCACAATTCGTACAAATACCCAACATACCCTTACTAATAACGGACCGTTAGTCTGCCGTTAGCCAAGTTTTCAATTCACCCAAATGCCCCTATTCTGAAACTTATTTCACCAAATGCCCCTATTGTGAAACTTTTTTCACCAAATGCCCCAAACTTAAATATAGCTATTTTGATGTTTCAGCGACTAGTTTTTGTGTTTGAAAGGTAGTTGTTGGTCACGGTCGACTATAAAAGCCCCTTTGCTGAATGGTTCTTGTAAGTTAGATGTTATTTTGATTTGCTTTGCTAATTTCATAAGATTTTTGTCATGAGTTTTCTTTCAAAATCATCATCCACACCCAATGAGTCCACATATATATTAGAGTACCTACCAAATTTTGTTATTGTGGTAGGAAATTTGTTATTCGAAGCTCTAATACAACACTCAATCCACAAAGGTTGTACTACAAGTGTGATCCTTGAAACAATCTGAGATGGTGAAAGGGAGTAGCTGAGCAAAAAAACAAGGGGCAACAACACGAAGGAAAATGCGGGGGAAGCTTAGACGAATGAGAAAGTATTGAAAACAGGCGAAACAGTAAGATGCAAGAAGAATTGAAGCAAATGAAGAAGAAGCTAAAACAACAACAAAAAGTAGTCAAAGTTGTAATACAAATGGGGATATTAATGTTTGTAGTTTTACTGTTTGTAATCATGAAGTAAACACAAGTAATGAGAAAAAAAATTCACATTTCATAAATAATTGATGTTGCATAATCTGCACAAAATACCAAAGTGGGAAGCATTTCTGTTTTTAGCTTCACTTACAAAACATCTTTGCACCAACTACATTTAATGTTATTTTCTACTCAACGAATATGTGCAAGATCAAAACAGATGTGCAAAAAACTACCCCAAAAAGCATTAGCAGCTATCCAGAAGAGCTTGTGGAACACCACTTCAACCTCCATTCCTACCACAATAACAAAATTTGTTAGGTACCCTAATATATGTGGAATGATTGGGTGTGGAAGATGATTTTGAAAGAAAACTCATGACACAAATCTTATGAAATTAGCAAAGTAAAGTAAAATAACATCTAAAATACAAGAACCATTCAGCAAAGGGGTTTTTATAGCCAACCATGACCAAGAACCACTTTTGAAACACAAAAACTAGCCGTCTGAACATCAGAATAGCTATATTTAAATTTGGAATTTGGTGAAATAAGTTTCCTAATAGGGGCATTTGGTGAAATAAGTTTCAGAATAGGGGCATTTGGGTGAATTGGAAACTTGGCTAACGGCGGACTAACGGCCCGTTATTAGTAAGGGTATGTTGGGTATTTGTACGAATTGTGAGGGGTATTTTATGAATTATTGAAACTTGATGGGCGTTTGGTGAATTATGGCAAAATTCGAGGGCATTTCATGAAATTTCCGTTTTTTTTAAATTAAAATAGTACAGCAGCAAATCAAGGTTCATGTTCATGAAAATTAGATAAATTGACATCTAAAACAGATGTAGCTCTGATAAGTACAAATCCTTATGAGACTCCTCTGGCTGGTACATCATATTGATACCACTGTGAGCCTTGCTTCCTCCCTAGCTTCATGGCCATGCGGTCAGCAAGTGGCTGGTGTGTGTGTTTTTTTTAATAACAGAATGGTCTGCATTATATGAAACCGGATTCTTGTATCTCACTTTTCCAACAATGGAGATTATTTTTTTTCCTTTTTTACATGATTGACTGCAAAAGAAACTTATTATTGGAAGCTCTAAACCTCATGAATGATCTTTTCATGGTTGTCATCATCTCCATCGCAATCAGGATCTTCAGCTGACATTCCGGAAGAATCTGTTCAAAGGGGGGCATAATATATGAGATATAAACTGATGCCTCTAGTCAACTCCAAACCTCAGGTAAATGGGCACATAATTGAGTCATATGCCTTCACTATCGGCTAAGAAATTAAAAACATAAGTAGCATTTACACTTTAAAAATAATGTAAGGAGTAGCAGATTTCCTTCTTAATGGAAGTTATTTAAGCACTTATTCAATTTTACAGGTATGTAACACCATTCAAGAGACGGCAAATAAGGCCGATGCTCCAAAAAGCATCAGCTATATTCTGAAAGATTAAAACCCGAGAAATAGTTCAAAAATGATCAAAGAATCCGATCCTCATGCCCTATTTCACAGAGTCCAGATCAACAACTTTACAATAAACCATCGTAAGACACACAACAACATCCAGAAGCTAGTCCCAAGACTGAACCCGAGAATTTAAAAACCCATAAATATTAATTTATTAATTCCATTTTTAAAAAATCAATTATTTCTCTTTTGTTTCTCTCTACAGGAGATGCTACTTCGAAGCGCATCAACGCCTCTGCTAAACTCATGGGCAATGAACCACTCTCCTTCCGTACCATCCACCCCAACTTCTCCTGAACCTAAATCTCAGCATAGACCTAAGACTGGACCCGAGAATTTAAAAACCCTAAAATTTCCTTACTTTCCCCCCCAAAAGCTAATATTTGAAAACATAAGAATTTTATTTTTAATTTTAGGGGAAATTGAATAATGAATCGAAAATTACCTCAAGTCCAACACCTTCTCCGTGAAGAGCTTTGATGTTGTCGATGTTGCCATAAGCGACCTGCTGGTACAACACTTAAGCCTTTGATTGTTGTTACACCTTCAGCCTTTGCGTGCATATAAGACTACACTTCAGCCTACATAAAAGAGTACATGTTACATCTAAGATCAGATATAATAATGAGGATTTAACCCAAATCAAAAACAGCAACCAACTTGGCAACAATTTGATTAAATATGTAATATGAACCCATTTTGTCAACTTACCTTTCAGCAATTACCACCAACCAGCAAATAACTCATCAGACATAAAATGTTCAGCTACTAATCTCACTCCTACAGCCAAATTCAATCAAATAATAACAAAGTCAGAGGTACCCAAAAACTAAAAGCTAGCTATAAATCAAATTGATGAAAATATTGAGAACCAACTTAAAAATTGAATTGAAAATGTTCAAGAGAGAGCAAGAGAGCTACCAGCCATTGGTATTTGGTAGTGTTGAAGAAAATGTAAAAGAATGAACAAAGATACGTGTGTATCATAGTTCGAGAATCGACTCATCTAACGGCTGAAAAAGGTATACTGCCGTCTTACACGACAGCCGGAAGAACTACATGCCGGAAAATAATAAAAAACAAAATTAAATGATCAACACCAATTAAAAATCCTAATAATTATCAAAACAGAAAAAACATCCCCAAATATTTTATTATTCAAATTCAAAATCCATACCTGTAATCGCATTGAAACATGACATAATTACAGTCAACCCTAAATATCTCAGGTCATATCACTCTTCTAATTCTTTATTTTTACAGAATCGATCAAACTTTCTTCTTCTGTCCTTGGCTGCTTCAGTTAGTGGAAGGAATCTCTTGAAACATGTGGTGGCTGCTCATCGACGCAAAGCAGCAGCTCTTGCACGCACACCCTCTCGAGAAGCAGTCATATTTGATGAAGAAGGACTTCTTAGAGCTGGTGATGCAGGTGTAGCAGGAGCTCTTGCACTACATCTGTTTCTTTTTCAGCCTACAATCAAACAAACAAATATTTATCTTTACCATTTTATACTCCAATTAAAATAAATTAAACTAAATTAAATTTCAAAATTATAAGAATGCCTGGTTACCTTATTTGTCAGCCATCCTGATGTTTATCAGTTCCAAATTTCAACTAGTGTGCAAAGCCCCAAATTTCAACCCTGTCAAATCCAATCAAAACTGACTTGAAATATAGAAAGAGGGGGAGAGAGACATACAACTTTCTATGAATCGCATTTGATAAATAAAATAAAATAAAATAGGGAATTGACGCCAACATAAACAAAAGTTGGTCCGGATCAACCACTATACTACCAGGAAATATAGTTAAGGTTTAGAAATTGAGGGAAATATAACCTGGGTTGTGTGAGGCGGCGACGCGTAACTCCGGCGGTGGAGGCCAATTGATGTTCCTCTCCTTGACGCCACTGTTGTCGCTTTCTATGGCACCGGATCTAAGGAAGAGGTATGGTGGTTGTGAATATTATGACGCTCGGTTAAAGATAATTTCAATAACATAACGTAAAATAACAAATTTACCAACAAAAATTGTAAACCTAAAATGACGAATTGAAGCCTGACAAATTCTAGTCTGAACTAAGGGGAAAAGAAAACCTTTCAGCGGTGGCAACATTTAGAGAGACGTCATCGGGCAAGCGAACCGGAGAGCATCCACTGTGACGGATCTTCCTTCCATAGCCGCTGTGGCGGCGGCGCTAGCGACCGGATGAACGGAGGAGTGGTTTATGCAAAACTCGCAGAACTCATGAAGGGGATTGAAAGAAGGCATATCGGAGGCCGATCTGAAGAGAAAGTATGAGATTGGGGCTCTCTAACCCTAGAAATGGCTTTGTTGTTTGGTGAGGGTCTGAGGGAAAAGTGAAGAAAGAGAAAAGTGAGAGGGGAGAGTCTGAGAGGCTCATCAACGTGGACACGGAAATGGGAGGGGGTGAGGGTATTTTCGTAATTTACTCAGTGGACACGAAAAGTTATTTTACTGAATTGCCCCTCCCCTCTTGGCTTATATAATAGAGATATAGATACTACGAAGTCATAGTTACTACTTCATTGAGTATTCAAGTCGAAATTAACTTTGAGGAGCGATAATGTTTGACATAAGAATGCACAACTGTTTACCTTGTGATTAATTGCTTAGACAGAAAATAAATCGCAAACACTAAGATCAACATTGCCAAACATGTCACAACTCACAAGTAAACTAGAAATATAACTTTTAAAGTAATTCATCTACATATTAAGTCAGAAAAGCAAGTGTTTGGATCAGTTGTAGAGCATATACTCTGGAGTTGCACTGAACTTGTGGTATCCACTGATGACTTTATGCACTGCATCAAGGAAATCTTTCTCTGTGACAATTTTCCTTCGAGCACGAATCGCGAACATTCCAGCTTCATTGCACACACTTCTTAAGTCTGCACCTGTTAAAAATTAACCAACACCTTAATTAGCTTCTGTTAATAATTAAAGAAAAAGGGGGCTAATTAACTTGATTCGATCACGTACCTGTACAGTTGGGACAAAGGCGAGCAAGTAGTTCAAAACGAATGCCCCTTTTAATGCTCATATTCTTGGTATGAATCCTGAATATCTGAGTCCTACCCTCTAAATCTGGAAGCCCAAACTCAACCTTCCTGTCCATTCTTCCAGGACGCACTAGTGCAGGGTCAAGAGTATCAGGTCTGGATCAAAAACATCATTATAAGACTTTATCATTCAAAATCTATCAACTTTGATTATTAGGAGAAAATAGCATTATGAGGATGGATATTTAGGAGAAATTTTGGGCTCTGTTTGGTAGGGTCGTCTTTTCCCTTTTCAATCATTTTACGTTGTTTGGTTTGGCAAGGAATGGAAAACAATTTTCCATAACTCTCTCCAAAGTGGAAAATCCTTTTCCCTTTAAAAAGGAGTGAAATCATTTCTACATTTTCTCCTTACCTCCCCTCTCCCTTCTTCCCCTAAATCTTCACTATCTCCTCCTATTTTATTTTAAGGAATCAAACAAAGCAAAACTAGTTTGGAATTGTGTTTTTCCTTGAAAAATATTTTCCACTGAAAACGTTTTACACCAAACCAAACAGAGCTAGCGCGCCTTGGTGTAGAAATAGCATTATTAGGAGAAAACATATTTAAACCTGTTAGTGGCCATAAGAACTTTGACGTTTCCACGAGCATCAAATCCATCAAGCTGATTTACGATTTCAAGCATAGTACGTTGTACCTCATAGTCACCACCAGCACCATCAAAATAACGTGCACCTCCTATCGCATCTACTTCATCAAAGAATATAATGCACCCCTTTTTTGACCTAGCCTCCTGCACCGTACCATACCATACCATACATATATGATATATATATATATATATATATATATATATATATATATATATATATATATATATAAAACTTAGCAATTAATTGATGTAACACTCAATTAAGTACTTAACAGTATTGTATACTATACCTTGAATAGTTGACGAACCATAACAGCACCTTGACCAGGAGACTTACGAACGAGCTCAGTTCCATTGACACGAATAAAACAGGCATCAGTTCTGTTAGCCACGGCTTTGGCTACCAGTGTTTTTCCTGTACCGGGTGGACCATACAACAGTACTCCCTTTGGTGGTTCGATACCTAGCCTTACAAATTTCTCTGGCGCAACCATAGGTAATTCAACAATCTGCAAATTAAGAGAAACATAATATGGTAATGCTGTACAATTACTGAATCAGAAAACTATAAATGCTGAAAGTAAAGGAAACTTGAAAGAAATATAGAAAGATGACTAACTTCTCGGATCTGTTGAATCTGTTCTTTGCATCCACCAATATCGTTATACGTTATATCAGGCTTCTCCTCGATTATACTCTTAGAAGCATCGCGATGATGTCTTGGAGGTAAGGGCATACGTATCTGCCACGTGATCCGATCAACCCTGTTCAAAATAAAAGTACACCTAATTTACCAGTAGCTACTTTTGTTTCAGAGTTAATTTCTGACACTGAGTGAATTAAGGAGCATTCAAGTAAGGTAGACCTGATCAAAAAAAATACATGTCATGCCGGGTTCGGGCCGGGCCAAGGCATAAAAATCAGCTCGTATGTCGGGCCTGGCCAAAATCTGGTTTAGATTTTTGGTGCCCAAAACCGCTATTTCGGGCCTAAAATGTCGGTCTTTCGGGCCACTTACGGTGCAGGTCAAATATATAACTAAAAGTATAGTTTTACGATGCCCCAAACCCGATATTTTATAAAAAACGGGCCTAAAAATTCTGCCCAAACCAGCCAAATTTCTGCCGGGGCAAAAAAAATCAGCTCGCGTGTCGAGCCGGGGCAAAATTCGGACCGGTTTTGTGGTGCCCAAACCCGTTATTTCGGGCCTAAAATGTCAGGTTTTCGGGCCGGGCCTAAAATTGAAACTTTGAGTGTAGTTTTACATTGTCCAAAACCCGTTAAATTTCTAAAAGTTTCGGGCCAGGCCCGAAAATCGGGCCTAAAAATTCTGCCCAAACCCGCCAAATTTCGGGCCGGGCTCATGTTCATCAGGTCTAAAGTAAGGTGACACAATTAGATAATCTAAATAAAAGTTGTTATGGCAAAAGCTAGATCTTTACTGATTATCAGAGACGAGACGGAAACTAAAAAGAATTTAGGATGATATTCACTTAGTGGTGATTGGTGAAGTTAGGAAATAGATGAATACAATGATTCTGCATGTTAAGATCAGGGAATTGAAGTAACAGACAAATAGTATTTTTAATTAGTAATAATCAGTAAAAATATGGATCAATTAATTAAGGAATTAATTAACATACCCAACACGCATGCCTTCTTCTATATCAGTTGGAGAAACTCTACCATCCAGCTTAACGATCATCTTACGCTGAAACAGTAATAGATCGATTAAGTTTATTGAATGAAAATACTGATAGATCGAAAAAACTGTATGTTTAATTACATTTTCTACACATTTAATGATGCAAAAAATCAAAGAGGAACACCAGATACTATACCAATCTCCCCACAAAATTAACTGCATATTTAGCTTCTGGAGTGTTAGGGTTGATTATGCTGGTGCATCTCGCAACCTGTACATCAGTATCAGTATCAGTATCAGTATCAGTATCAGTATCAGTATCAGTCCCAACACTCATTGTCATTACCCCATTGCCTCAAAGAAGCTCCCGCAAGAAGCGGGGTAAGGGGGTCGGACGTACGCAACCTTACCCCTGCAATTGCAGAGAGGTTGTTTCCAATTGACCCAAAAGCGATAACGGGACGACAACCGAACAACCATCTTCTACTTCATGGAAAGGAAGCGAAGAGGTTATAAGAGCCATTTTGATTTAATCCATTACATCCCATGGCCAAAAGAACAAATGAATCTTTGACTCCATTGGAAATGGACATTATCAGTCCCAACACTATTAACAAATTTTGAGACTAATATGTAAATTAATGTAATGAAACAGAGATTAGTAATAAAAACAGTTATTATTATTATTACCATAAGAGATCTTTCCCACATTTGCCTATCAGATTTGAGATCCCATTTGTCAGGAGTTGCCAATCCTGTATCAGATTCCTCGATTCCTGTCATACAATTAACAAGATGATTAATTAATTAGTTCAACCCAGAAATTTAAAACAAGAAGAAGAAAAATCCAGACTTTTTTCCATAAAATACCTTGAAAAATGTGATAACAACTTCGATAATACTACAACATAACTAGAATTAACTACTAACTGACAAAATTCATACAGTTGTTTCATAAAATCTTTGGAGATGATACAATGCAATTACAGACTATAATAACAACTTACTGACTTGATAATTAATTAACATTACAATTGAATTATTATGTACCGCGTAAATCGGCAACTCTCTGAACAATTTCCCTTATTTCCTTTTCCAAATTATCAATGCTGGTTGAGTAAGCAGAACTGTTCTGCATATATCATCAAACTCAAGTCTCAGAAAAAATTATCATCAAAATTAAATTAACATAACTTTTTCCCCTCTTAATCTTTACTTAATTAAAACCTACTTAATTGAAATGAGGAAGGAGATGTTTATCTCACATAGGTTTTCAAAAATTCAATGTCGAACTCGTCCAGTGGTGTCACTTTCTTGTCCTCGTCATCTTCATGTTCTGTTCCCATTTTTGTATCTGGGTTGTTTTCTTCAGAAACAAGTAATTTGACTCATTAATCTCTGATCAAAACAGATTAGGTGGAAATTTGATCGTTTTAATACGTGATTATACCCTTTTTGGAGTACAATTTTACATGATAATAACTTAGAATTAACAGAAAGTTCAACAGAAATGTAAGTTTTTCTCCAAAAAAATCACAATTAAAACCAAGTTAACACCCAAGAATCCAAGATTACGTGCCCAAATGATTGAGAAATCATAGATTAATTAATTTTTCTTAAAATCATTAATATTAACCTAGAAGTATAACAGTAATTAGTAATTACAACTCAAACACGGAATTCAATAACCAAGAACTATGAATTAATCTTGCATGCAAATTAAATAAATTAAATAATTCATGGGTTTAAACTTTATGGAATTGTATGATTGAATTTGAAGCAAGAAATCGAAAAACTAACCGATGAATGCAAAAAAGAATGAGCTGAAACTCTGAAGTTTGATCAAAGTCTGTTTGGGTTTCTTGAAAATGAAGTATTTAACAGAATTACAACGTACTGAACTGAAATGGGTGACGATGTTAAGTTGACTCAATTAGGAAATGGTAGGTTTTAAACAGGGGGTAAAGATTTCAATCTTAACTAACTTTTTCTATGGGTTTTCTTGATTGTTTTCACGATATAGAATAAGTTTTTATTCCCGGGGTAAGAATTAAGAAGAGAGGCTTAAAAGGCAAATGATTTAAACGGAATAAATCTAAGACCTCAAGTCTTCAATGTCACCTTATAAACTTCCTTAATACGGAGTAGTTCCTTAACTAAACGAGTTAAACTAAATATAGTACTATCAATATATCCGGGTTGGAATCCCGTACGGGTACCATAAATATAAAGGATTGTAGGTATGTTGTAAGGAGTAATTCCTAACTTATGTGACAATTTACTATTGGGCTGGGCGATACTATAAATGACGTGGTGATTCCAGTGGATTAATTAAGCAGGGTGTCAATTCGGACTATCAGGTCCGGGTTGAAACGAGTTTATTTGGCTATCAGGTCGGGTTGAAAAATTAACGAAATGATTCCGGATAGTGGACACGTGTTCATATCGGACCTGGTTAATATCCGGTCGGGTTCATTCGGGTCAGGGAACAATCGTGTCAGGTCAGGTTGGGTTGTAAACAAGTTTAGTCGGGTTGTAATAGGTTCGAGTCATATCGGATCGGATTCATATTTGGTCAGGTCAAGTCGGTTCGGGTTGGAACACGACATGTTGTAAACAGTTTTAGCGAGTTATAACAAGTACATATCATATCGGGTCGGGTTCATATTGAGTAAGGTCAATTCAGATCCAAATTAGAAACATTATCGGGTTGTTACTAAAATCATAATTTCTTCTCTTGGCACATTTGACGACTCTAGGTTAGCCTTGAAGTCTAAACAAATGTGCTCGTCAAGAGAGGGGAAATAAATCAAATAATTAGATAAAACAAAGGTCAATTAATTAAGGTAAAATAAGTTATAAATCAAATAATTAGATAAAACAAAGGTCAATTAATTAAGGTAAAATAAGTTCAGATAAGACTCGTTGAATTCAAATTATATATGTTTAGGGAAGAAACTAAAGTAAGCAAGGACTATAGAATACACACAAGTGAAGTAGGAACCCAGAAGATGATACTCTTTCAAGGCGCTTTTCATAAGTAGGAATACATGAACAAATTGGGACACATGCTATTTACTATCAGATCAAAATGATAACTGTATGTGTATTCTACCACTTCGCGGTCTGAAGTTATAGTAACAGAACCGAACCTAAAAATGGCATGTACAAAGAATTTAGCCATGAAAAACCACAAAATCCGAACACCTTTACAATGAATCAATCAAAAGATAATAGCAGAGTGGATACACTATACACCCACAAGTTCTAAGAAAGAAAAAAAAAGGATTCAAAGTTTTGCAGCAAATGAACGAATTGAATACCATTATGTACATTGTATGGTGAAAGCTTTCTCGGGGTTGTTTGGATCGATTTCTGAGTGATGAGGGAAATCATTAGGCATACTTGGAGCAGAAAGACCAGCTTGGTTAAAGACTTGAACCACCTCTTTGTGCACAACTGCATTTCCTTCGGATGTCAGGTGCAACCCATCACTGTCAATGGCAGAAATTCCGAAGATCAAAAAAAGTTCAGATGTTAACCCAACAAGGAAGAGAAAGCAACAGTGATTCTCTAAATAAATAAAAAGCAGACCTTAAGTATTTTCTTTGCCAGCCCTCATTTTCTTGCATCTTAGACCATAGATTAATGGAGGGAATACCCAATTCCTCTGCTAATGAAACACACTGATTTGCATATTCCCCTGTCGTTTCATTTGTTCGTTCTGGAAGCTTCATTGCCTTTTCACCATACACTGACCTAGCAGAAAAGTAGAAAATGCAACTTTGAGCTCCTCAAGTACTCGCTTACACATTCACACTATTTAGGGAGGATAATAAACGTATCAAAAAAACTGAATGTCGAGCAGAGGAAACAAAGCAATAAACGAATGCAGATAAATTGTTAGCCTTCGCCACAGGAAAGTAATTACAGTTATGGTGTCACTATTGGTCCTGGTATGCATCAGAAAATACAAAATTCTTCCTTTTTCAAAATTTGCCACAATATTGATTATGAAAGCCATTTTCACCAACTGTCCAAATGTCTACCACTATAAATACAAAATGTGTTGAGGAAATTTTTCTTACAACTCTTTCAGAGATTTCCCAGGGGCCAACATAAGTTAACTCCCAAATAAAACTAATGGCCTTCATTAGGGGGGAAAAAGGGAGGGTTTCCAGTCTTTAATGAGTCTGGTGTACTTCGAACCAAGAAAATCTCAGCTTTACACTCATCAAAATTTTATACAAATCACGAAAGAATCTCGATTTCTCAAGGGTGTCAAAAGTATTCTTCAGTATGGATCTGAAGTGGCGCTTTTCAATCCAACATCATTTACAAACATGAAAGAAAATGGACTTCACACAACATCGAAACTTATATTGGAGTCATGGAGAACTCTCTACAATTCTTAGCAGTCAAAAAGAAAAGGCCAAAGCACCATAACATGAAAATAATTTGAGGTTCGGTCATATGATAGGTCTCAAATCTCAATGGCCATTGAAAAACCCAAAGGCACAATCCAATTTCCATCACGATTTTCTCTCTTAATGAAAACTTGTAAGGGAAACCTTCAAACGGATTTGAAGGAGTAACTTTGGATCTAGTGTCATACATTCACCAAAGGGAAATATCGACTAAGAACAATCTTTGATGATAGGTAGATATTGGGAAGACTCTCTTACATATTCTTTTTAAGACTTTAAAACGACGTACTTGAGTTTCCCAAAAATAAGTATAGCCTACACTTTGACATAGGACAATAAATTTGGAGTTTTGGGTAAATTTACAGCCTCGAAAGCCGTCATTGGCGAATCCCCCCTAAGAAACCACCAGTACCCACAGACAAGGTAACAACCATTTAGCTCACTTTCCCCAGTTACCCTCTAAAATAAAAGCTAACATCTCAATTTTATCCTTTTGTCAATTTTACCTTAAAACTGAAAAGTGAAGCGTTTTAGATTTCCGTTCTTCAACCTTGACCCTATGATCTAGACTGTTAAACCATGATAGAAGACACATTACGTTAAAGTTTTATATGCTAATCTAACAATCCACATCATGTATCACGAGTTATGACTATATCACATAGACCTTTGAAAGAAGTCTCAGAACATGATTTATTGCAGTAGACCTCTGAGATTTTTTCTTCTTCTAGAAACTAATATCCACTAGGCCAACTAAAACCTCTTTCACCAAAATTGCACCAGAAAGCTATCTATATATGTACATAAAGGAATGCCCCTACATCTGATAATTAATCCAAAACTACCATTCTGCTAACTAAAATGTCAGCATTCATGAACCATGGCTAGTCCGTTTAATGTATACCTTCTGTTATCTCGCCAAACAAGGTCCACCTGAAAAGCTTTACAAAGAACGACACAAGTGTATTTTACAAAAGACCACGGACATGTCACATGTATAAGAAGAGTAGACTTACTGTGCATATTCCATGCGGCCTTGCTCGTCAATAGGTGGGGGAGATATAAGCACCACTAACATGGTGGGGGAGCATCTCTGCAATTTATAGGGACAAGTGATTTATATACAAGCAGAAAGTGATGATCATAGATACAAGTCGAACCATCAAAGAATATACTTGAGGGTAAAATATGTAGCATGAAAACAACGGGTCCAGTACAAGTTCCAAACTTCCAATAAGTCTGAATATGAAGAAGGAACAACTTTTACAGAACTTTAGAAAAACGACCTAAAAAACAATTTTAGTGTTCATACTCACAAAGCGTGAAATAACAAGCACTGATTAGCCTGTTTTGACTGTAAAACCAGAATCTGAAAATTCTTAGACGCAGGGATACGTTTCTACTGGCACTGATACTATCTCTTTCACTCAAATCAATTGACTCGAATTAGAACAAAAGTATGTATGCAAATTTCAGCATTTCCAGATAAATCAAATGAGAAAGTAAATATTATAAGTGGACAAGACTATTGTTTAGAGACATCCTGAACTGGAAAATGAGACTACTGACTTGCAAGTTGCAACAAAGTATTAACACTAATAAGTTCACAAAGACAGGAGAAAGGATAACCTTCAAGTGCAGAACAATCTTTCTAAGGTTCTCTTTGTATTCCTCAATAGGAACATGTTGCCGTTCACTATTCCTCCCAAGCAAAGCCGCGTCATTAGCTCCAAAAAAAATGGTGGCCGCAACAGGAGGATTAGCCAAGCCCAGCTGGAATTACGGTGGAGGACAAAAGATAAAAATAATATTATGGTCAGTGTGTAGACAGGAAACCAGTAAAAGATCATTCACATAGATGTCAGAGAGCACAAGCCTCCAGCTTAAGACTGGAGTTCAAGTTCCATGTTATCAACCTATGACAAGGGAAGCATTGCATAACCCCCCCCCCCCCCCCCCCACCCCACCCCTTCCTCAACCTCAGCTTATGATGAACTAATACCAAACTCACCCAGTCACCCACATTACTCAGGTAATTCATCTCATCTCAATTCTCAAATACCCGTGATAGTTCTTTACACTCCGAAATGAACACCTAAGACTTTACTTTGGGTCAAAGACATGCAAAAATTATTAACACAGTAGTCTGCCATCTCAACAAAAATATGTCTACAACTAGTAGCCAAGTTCTATCCTAGTCCAAGTAATATAGCCTTACACAGTTTGAAAAGGGATTGTCAGCAGATTATAGGTTACTTATCCAATAATTTGCACTAGTGAAATGTGAAGCCATAGAAGCCAAAAAAACTTAGCCCCGATAACATGTGTGCTTCCAAAACAGCGAAAAAATCTGGCCTTGTTATCCATATAAGTATACAACTCGTATTCAAGGAAATAGTTCCAAATTCTCACAAATTAGCTCGAACTTTAGGAATTATCAACTTCCCCAAAACCACATCTTATCAATCTTACTTCCCCAGTACACAAGTATGATACTGATCAAAAGACTTTTCCTTATGAACAGCAATGGAAATTCTCATATTCCCCGTATTAATGATTCCAACCCAAACACGCACCATTCATTCTAATTCAAAATTTTCAACACCCGAGAGGGTTTGGCAACCTAGAAATTGATGCTACTGAGTACTGACACTAGACCAACACCCTTGAACAAGTCAACAAACAAAAATACATTTTTTCATCTCAACAAATACATGTCCACCACTAATAGCTAAAGTCCTAGTCCAAGTAACATACACTTACACAGTTTGAAACAGGGATTATCAGCAGGTTATGGTGAATAGTTCATTATCCTATAATTTGCACTGGAGACTCAATAAGATGTGTGCTTCAGAAACAGAGAAACAATCTGCCTCATTATCGCTCACGTTCAAATAAATAATTCCAAATTCTCACCAATTAGCTCCTACTTTAGGAACTGTCATATTCCCAAAAAATCACCCCTCTTATCAATTTCACTTATCTCAGTCCACAAGTAAGATCAACAGACATTTCCTCATGAACTCCAGTGGAAAATTCTCATATTACCCATATTGATGACTCCAATCCCAAATACGCACCACCGCTTCTAATTCCAAATTACCCACATCCAAGAAGCTTTGGCAACCAGGAAGTCAGTGCTATCGACACCTAATTCAATTAGACCAAAACCCTTGAACAAAAAGAAAAATCATCGGAATAATCAAAAATAGCTAAGTTTAATCATCTCATCTAAGTCTAAAAATCATTTCCCTCCACAAATCCAATCAAAGTTCACATCTTGTAGAAAATTTCAATTTTCTAAAACACAATCTTAAATTTCACATATAACTACAATTGTCTAACACCAATGTTTGGCACAACCGATTAAGGTCCCATGAAAAACACAATATGATTGGATATAACAACCACTATTTTTAAATCTCATCATCTTCCATCAGCAACTTCCACCATCACAAATCACTCATTTTTCCCCTTTTCTTGGTTTTATTTGGGAATTCAAAGAAATATGTGCACTAGAAATAAACTAAAATAAAATACACACATTTGATCTAGGTTTTAACTTATAAGAGTTGAAACAAGTGGAAAAAACATACAAGAGGGAAAATATGATGCAAGAGAAACAATGCCCATCTGGTGTTGTACCCACCATAACCTCGATTCAGTATATCAGCCTGCAAAATGTTCAATAAAATTGAGGAAATCTACAATGTAAAGCAAAATGTTGGAAAACAAATCAATCAGAAATCAGGGAAATGTAGTGAGAAGAGGAAATGGTGGAACCTTGCGAGAGAAATTGTCAGCAAGAGCAGAGCCCCAACCACTAGGGCTGAAGGATTGTTGTGTGATGGAGTCCCCAAATAGTATGATTTGTGGCCTTATGCCTTTCATCTTGAGCCACTGTGATTCAGAGATATGGGCAAAGAAGTGAAGAACCAGTGAAAGTTTGTTGGAACTGTGTCGATAAAATTGAGGAACAAATTGGGATGTGATCGAACCCGAATTTTATTTTATTTTTTGACCTATTTCTATTAGCCCCTTTTAAAAATCCAATCTTAAGTCGTTTTGAATTAGCTTAGCTTCCGATAATAGTCAAAAAGTTAAATATTGAGTAAGTTTTATTATCAAACACGGGTTCATTCGGGAAATAAGTACAAAATTAGTGTGTAGCTCGGGCGATGCCCCGAATGTTAAATTGAACACTTGAATTTTTAGATTTATTTTTGAGCTCAATATTTGATAAAATACATGTACACTATAAAATGGAAAACATCCATCATTTTTGTCTACTACACACACTATGTCGTTTATCGTGGGAAATATATTTTCAATTACGTACACCATCTTACAATTTGTATAATTTCTTTTTCTAGTGGAACTAAGTGATTCTAATTAATAAAAATCAAATTAGATATATGCAGCTATGCAAGGCATTTCTGTAGTTGATGTTGATGACAATTATGATATCATGTTTATTCATGGTTGTCCTAATTTTTTTTTTTCCAAATAGTCAATAGAAAATTAAAAGTCACATAAAAATTTATTATTTTAGACTTCATGTTAACATTTATTTATAAATTAATGTGAAGATATATACCACAATTGGTGGTTGGTTAAGATGGTAATGAGAGTTATCATCCACACTTGAGGTCCGAAATTCGAACCTCATTGTATGTATTGATTTTTGGTTGTCCATGATATGACATATCATTTTGTGAGTGAATGATGTGGCGCAAAGAGAAGAGTAATACTCCCTCCGTCCCGGAATACTTGACCTGTTTTCCTTATCGGGCCGTCCCTTAATACTTGATCTGTTTCTAAAAATGGAAATATTCTAACAAATATTATATTATTTCTCACTCCACCCCTATTAACCCACCTACCCCCTACTCCATACAAAAAATAATTAAAAATTCAACCCCTACTCTCCCCCACCCCACCCATTTACACATTTCCCACTAACTACATTAAAATAATACCCCACTATCAACTACTACTTATTAAATTAAATAAGTCAATTCAAGACCCTTAAACTCTGTGCCGGTCAAACCGGGTCGAGTATTCCGGGACGGAGGGAGTACGTGGCAAATAGACGTTTTCCAACGTCTTTTAATATATTAGTATAGATATAAACTTTTGGTGGGTTTTCATTCTAAAATTGATGGAATGATAATAAAATGAGTAGTCGAAGTATTAGTTGGTAATATTTTCTCTATTTTTTCAACGAGGATTGTCCACACAAACAAACAAGTTGATTAAATAAGTAAATATCATATTTTGAAGGCAAGATAAACACGAAAAAGGTTAGGATATTATAGATAAACCGAAGAAAAAAAAAATTAGAGCAACATCAAGGGGTCTTATCTTAAGACTTTTCTCATATGTCATGTCAGATTTCCACTAATATTTAATTAATTAAACTTTTGTAACAAGGATCGAACACCAGACCTCTTTGTTGAAAGTTACACTTCCTACCATCTTAGCCAACCACAACTTATGTTATATCTTTCTATATTAACATATATATTCTTTTGACGTTAAATAATACATTAAATAAAAGTGAATGCAAAGAAAAAAGGAAAAAAGAAAATGATTACTTAATTTATAAATGTAGAGTTATTATTTTTCTAGCTTAAGGCTCAAAAAAAAAAATGGTGCAATAAATCAACTAATTATGAAGAAAAGTATCTAACTTTGTTTTGATTTCCGAATGTGGGATTTCATAGTTGGGAAGTTTGTTGATCGGCCACTGCACTAATCTTGTGTCACCACCGTAATTTGATGTCATTTGATGTCGACGACGACTCCATCTATATGTGCACATATTTACAAAATAAATAAACTCAAATAAAAGTAATAAACCGGGGCAACGCCCGGGCTACACACTAGTTTAATTAATTAAACTTTGTTAAGACTTCTTCAGACTCAATCAAATTCAGTTCTTCACCCCTCAACTCATTTAAAACATCTCAAATAATATAACATTTTAATTTATTTTTTTAATTTAACTCACATATTGAGTCTTAGTTTTACAAGATTCGATTTAAGACTTTGTTAAGACGAACCCACTTCAATGCTACAAATTGAAATGTTTGATCTTAAAACTAGGTGAATCATATGCCATGTCAGCAAAATTCAAGTCTTAAGACTTGGCGCTGATGTTGCTCTTAGTACTAAGTATTGGTTGTTTTGGGTCTACCTTGACCAGAAATTTGGGAATAATTGATTATATTCCAGGCATTGGGCATCATTTGAAGATCCAATTCTTTTTCTTTTTTTATTTTTTTTATTTTAGGATTATACCCGAATCGACCCAGAACCCGCACCAACTATATCCACTTTTAGCAGATTTGGAGATAAAACTTATTTGGCCAAAGGTCAAACTCCACCCGGCCCATGATCACCTCCAGATGGACCTAGATCATTCAAGAGAGTTATAGTTTCTTTTGCTATTGAACCCATATTTTTAGTTGGCGGCCCATCAAACTTCAAGTTTATGATTCATGGATGAGGTTTCCAAGAAATGGGACTTGGCTTATCTAATCAAGTCGGCGCAGTCCTACACGAAAAAAGCATAACACGACACGGACACAGAAAAAGTACATCCCGGCACGGCAATAAGTCGTGGACTATGGGCTCGGTTCAGACAACACTTTTTGGGAAAAGTATGATTGGGCATGGTGCTATTGTACTACACAACAAAGCACGTTAATTGTAGTGAAATAAAGATTAGGCATGAGGCTCATTACAGCTCGACACGTGGGCTTGGGTCATGAATTCATGCATAAGCCACCCTTTTAAAATTTGCGACCAACACTAAACAAATGAGTTTGACATGGACAACACCCATTTAGGCCCATAGCACTAGGAAAGAACGACCCAACACGGTACATGGTCATCTTTTGGCTTATCTTCAAACGGAGTAAGTATGATTATAATCTTTCTCAGTAAGAGTAATATTTTACATAATCTAATGTAACTCAATAGTACTATGTCGGTAGCTAAACTTCATAGTGTCTCAACAATGTCATGAGGTGACTTCTTTCGAACTAATTTCACAATTGTCTTTCGATAGGTCTTGTATACAACAAGTATAATTTCATACAATAAGTTTGACTTTACAAATTTATACAGAGTAGTACGCTTGCTTATTTAACCTTTTTAAATCTGATTGGAACTTACTACACTTAAAAATTATGCTTTTCAGGTGAAATGAACGCACCTTGTGTATGTAATTATGTCTTGTCCCACTTTCATGTTAGCTTTCTCTATTTTGCAAGTTGATTGTGAATAGAAGAGTAGAGTTGGTCTGATTAATCTGATGGAGTACCAGAGTTGGTTGCCAACATGAACATCCACACAGTACGTCATCAACGATAGTAATCCAATTTAAGTAATCTTATTCTTATCTAGACTAGTCCCAATGTCCCATACTCCCATACCGAACTACTTTGTACGTAACAACTAACAAGTGAAAAATGCCTTGAATGTTTCATCACTGAAAAAAAAAGGCAATTTGGATAATAAATTATCCGGCAACTAGTGCACTAAATTTATAAACTTTCTATCCTTAGAAATGTATTTTAAACTCTTAGATAGACCATCACACGTCTTTTGATTCCTTTTACATTCCGCATAAAATAAGTGTAATAAGTATCACAAGGATATGATAATTGACAAAAACCTCACGAAATACGTCTCCTTGTAATATAAACAGACAAATAACCCGTATAATTTTAGATTCAAGCTAGTAAATTAGAGGAAAACACCGTATTTCTCAAAGCCACACGGCTTTCACCTTTCATGAGAAAAAGTAAAACTTATAAAATGCATCTGGGAACACCATACACCAAGCATGTGTTACATGTGATGCCAAAACTCGACTCTTCACATGCCAACAGCCAACAGCCAACACGGGAGTACGATTCTCGTTGCTCTCGGGTGCACGTTATACATACATGTTACATTGAAGAGAAGCATACATATGTACGGCCGAGGAACTCGATCTTGTAAGATGAGAAGTTGTTTAATCCA
This sequence comes from Spinacia oleracea, assembly GCF_020520425.1. Classification (NCBI taxonomy): domain Eukaryota; kingdom Viridiplantae; phylum Streptophyta; class Magnoliopsida; order Caryophyllales; family Amaranthaceae; genus Spinacia; species Spinacia oleracea. The sequence continues at coordinate 6,891,380 of NC_079491.1, forward strand.
ACCAAGGAATGGAAATCCAGTGAGATGAACTTTTTTTATACAAGTGCAAGGACCTATAATGGGCTCCCATAGTGGTTAACAATCTTTATCTAAACCAAAACAATAAAAGCAAAGTGATAGAATGACATAACATAATGTTACAATCATATTCCACTAATATGTGTTTCTATAGTACGATGACCCCCTCTTTTTTCCTTTGATAATGCCATCATCTTTAAGATTAATGTGACCCCTCATTATGTGAATATGTGACCCCTTGTGTTCTAGCTTCCACATGCACGAAAATCGTACGAATCGAATCAATGCTTTGTTCTTTTCACGTTATTCTTATTGCATATTGCTTATTTTTCTAAAAATCATATCAGATAAGAAAAATTAGATCAAACTAACCAGACTAGAAAAATAAAGATAAACACTCACAGAAAACATTCAGACCCACATCAGGAAAAATCAGACCAGATAAAACCAAACCAAACCAGTGACTAGAAAAATCAGACATGGTAAAGAGCACAGAGCCCAAGTCATAATCTTGGGGCGTAATAACAACCATGCTTACCTTTCAACCCCGAGATCAGAACTACCCTTTATCCGGGAGGGAGGGTTTAGGTTGTACTTAGGTTAGGTACCTTTTATGGTTGTAAGAGGACCATGTTGACATGTTGTACTTTACAGTATGGATACATACAATCTAGGGAAAATGCATAAACATCAGGAGCTTTCAGTTTTGAGAAGAAAGTGGTTAACTGGTTACATTACAATATTAATGGCATGCCCAAATTACAGATTCATGTATCAGTCGTTCAAGATGATAAGCATTACATCAAATCATGTATCCATCATATAAACAAATTATTGGGATCATTTCAATTTGAAAATATATCATACACCTACCTAGATCATTTCTTCACTTGTTTTCTTTTTTTAACAAAAATCATTCAAGTTGCTAAATAGTAACAACAAAATCAAACAGAACAAAAGTAATTAGGTAAGAAGAAAAAAGAACTCTCAACACATAGATAACAAAGCAAACAGAAGACAGGTGATGGATGCAATGCATGAGTGTCATGTTCCTTAACATTTTCCCTTTGCCTGTAATCATAGAAGGCTATGTAGGACAGCTTTTTACTGCCTATTGCCATACCTGGTTGGAAAAGTTACCCATGGTGCAGCTCATAGCCATTATTGGATGGATAAATCATTCGGCAACTTGAAGACGCCTTTGCCTCCCTCGAGCACTCACTGCAAAAGGGAACACATAGCCTTTAAGGAAAAAAACAAAGAAGATTGAACAAAGCAGATAAAAGCTGAGTAAAGAGGTCACCTGATAAGACATGAAAAGATTGTATTGGACAATTATTTATCAGATTCACTGATCAGCAAAGCAACTGTTGAATTCCATGATGTTCGTGGATGTTCTCGTACTTCTAGCACTGAATTACGGAATTCAAGGGACTTCAGATGATTTAAGTAACAGCAAACAACTACAGTTTACAGGAAGTCTCAATGATTAATCACCTGAACTGCAAGTTCTGAGCTTGTCAAGGTATCTACCTATAACACAAGGAGTCTGACCATAGTAGTACACAACCCATTCCATGATCTTATTCCTTTTAGACTGCAGCATTTATTGAATCAAATATGCGGGAGCAACAAATCCAGATATCCCATAAATGTTTGAATCGTAGTTAACCAAACAGAGAAACAGTAGGGATTCAGAAGTCTGAGTAGAGATAATTTTAATACTTGCTTCTTCATTATCATAGTATTAACTATCTATAATCCTTTTGACTGAAAATTACAAACAGATAATCTACACAAATATGATTGGTTAGTATCAGAACCACTAGCACAAAACATAAAAGTATATTAATAGGCCTCTCGAGCACTTTTCACTAACAGCTATACTATGAAGGAAAATAGACTTCTTAGCTCGAAGATGAAGCATGACCATTTCTTCCAAGTAGAGAATTAGGTCGAGGACTGGGGATTTCAACTATCTCAACCCCTTCTGGACTCATTCCGGGACCTTTCCCCTTCCTCAGTTCAGTAATTCGAGGACTGTATACTCTCTGAGACAACCCTGGGCTAGAAGCATGCCTCAAATTCTCAGGGGAAACTGGGGCAGTGCTGGTTACCTTTGGACTTTGAATGTGGCGGATTTCACCTCTGCTCCTTGTCATCATACTATCAAGGAACTCTCCATTGTCTATCTTAGTCACAGGAGTTTGCGGATCTTGAACCTGTACAGGTAGTAGTTACCAAGCAGACCATAAGACATTGTTCAACAAGTCTTAAGAGAAAACTAGTGTGTGGCCCAGGCGTTGCTCCGGGTTTTACTTTTAGTAGGGTAATTTTTTGTAAACATGAACCCATTTTTAAAAAGAACGTATTTTATATTTATATGAAAAAATATAACATGCGGAGTACGTTGTAGCTAGTTAAGATGGTAGAAAGTGTAACTTTTAATTCAGGAGGTTCGGTGTTCGATCCTTGTTACATGTTTTTTGGTTGTCAATAACATGTCACGATGCTTATTAGTGGTAACGTGGCGTATGGTTGTCAATAACATGTCATGATACTTATTAGTGGTGACGTGGTGTATGGTTGTCAATAATATGTCATGATGCTTATTAGTGGTGACGTGGCGTAATAAGGAGGGGTATTACGTGACACATATACGTTCTAATAAACGCCTTTTAATATCTCAGTATAGACTAGGTTGAAGGATTTGGAATGAACTTACTTCATATGACATTTTGTAGGTAATGGCAGGTGCCTCCTCGTATTCAGCTGCATCTAAATCCTGAAGATGGGCTCCCTTGAAAAATCTTGGCAGAACATACTGTCTAACTGGGACAAGAAGCATAATGAACAAGGGGAAAAGAACTCCTGCTATTGGGATCCATGTTATGCCAAAACACAGCAGCAAGTATACAGTCTGGAAAATTGTGAACAGTGCAATCGTTTTGAAGGGAACTGTCTCAATGAAGGTTGCATGCTGCTCATCGAGCACCCTGAAAAATGTCATCATAAACCACATGTAAGATAGTAAGGCTTATAAACCACTCTACAAGAAAGCTTAAAATTAGAAGTGGGGCATACTTATATCGTCGACCAGGAGCTGTAAAAAGTAACAAAATTCTATCCCAACACTGATTTCCTGGTAAGCTTTCAATGGCCATGAAAGCAAAGTACCCCCAAAGAACTGCTGTAGGGATTTTCTTTAAGACAGGCATAGCTGCAACACAGCCACCAACCATTATTGCCTGAAGCAAATTGCTGAGACGTTGTTCTTTTACTTCAATGGGCAGAAGATCGTCTATGTCCTTATCAACATCAAAAACAGTTTCATCAACCGGTGTGTCAATGTCACCACCATCTGAGAATTTCTGAATTGTTGATTCTTTCAACTCCTTCAGTCCCTGTTAGAAGATCTGAGTTAATATAAAGGAGGCGAGAATGCGAGATAATAATCCTCACTAATGCTGGAAAACAGTTTGAGATCAACTACTTTACCAGAGAAGATGGTATCTGATAGACAAGAGGTGTCTGCATTTCTTGGTAAGCATCTTGCATGTTTCTGTATAACTGACCCAAGTTTGAATTATTTTGTATGCTATCTTTTGCTGCTGCTACAAGTTTATTTCTCAGAATCTGTTACAAAAGCCAGTGAATCATTTTAGAACCTCATCTCATAGATTTGTACAAATATTAGCCAGATTTTGAGTGAATGATACCCGGTGTTTGAGAGTAGCCAAGCTTCTTGTATGCATAGGAGATTGAGGAATGACTCCATTTGAGGGGGGAATACCAATAAGACCGCAGAATATGACCTGGATAACCAAAGTCACAAATGATATCAAGCTTTATACATTTTTAAGCCTAATTAAGTAATCAAATTTAACTCCAAATATCATGAAGAAATTAGTTCAATCCTGGAATTAATTGCTTACCAGAAAACCAAGGAGAAGGAGATCATAATGGTACGCGGAAGGTTTCTTCAAATTAAACTCCTTTTGTTGAGCCAACTGAGAAGCAACACTATGATCAAAATAGTAGAGGACAGCAATCATGGTGGCTGGGATAAAAGCTCCAACAATATATAATGCAGGCACATCCATCATATCCTGAAAAACAACAAAGCTGCACTTCTTACAAGGTTCTGAAGCAAAGAAACACACAATTTAGTTCTGTTTTAGGAAATTTAACATGCAACACAATATAAGCACCTTGATGACAGTCCAGTTTGAATAAGCGCCAGGAGACCAAGGATTTGGACTGAAAAGACGCCTAGGAATGCCGTTTGGAACATTATGAGCTGGTGCATAAGATATAGCAGTCCATGCAAGCACCAAAATTGGGACACCGTAATCTGCAATCAATCCCCGTAACCAACCTGTTCATTTTAAATCAAGCAAAGATGTAAATGACCAGATAAAAGACCAAGCAGCATCAAACACTAGTGAGGTTGGACATCGAAGAGCTTACCATTACCTTAAAAGTCAAATTACATTAAAGAAACCTAAAACACACTTTTCTATCCATGAGATCAAGAATAAAGATCCAAAGAGAATGTATACCTGCACCATAGCGCCATGATCTAGCTTTGCGACTTTTTAATGCAGTTAAAAGAAGGCCAAATGACATAACAAGTGCAAACATTCCATTGCCAAAACGCCAAGAGGGATGAAATGCAGTCTGATTTGGATTTTCCCTCTGAGGTACACGAAATTCCTCCACCGCTCCCTGCAAAGTAACATTTAGGTAGAATCAAATAAAAGTGCTAGTAAAGCCAAACAAAAGGGTCAGAACAGCATCAAATAAGTGGTTTTTGTTTTCTTTTACACACTCAGAACTTGGCATTGAGATTGATAATGCTCTTAAAAAATCAGTAAGGAGGAAATCACTAAGCATATCACACTCACACGAATAGCCTGCTGCATGAAGAGCATTGCAATAAGCAGACCGAACAGCTCACCAGCTATGCGTGTAAATCTATTGATAATGGAGCATGCTCCCAATACGGCCAACAAGAAAAGCAAAAAGGCTGTCCATACACAAACCCTGCATGAAGAATGACAAAAAGTTGACATTTACAGAGTATTAAGCAAAGCTTTTCTCATGTTTTATATAGCTGATTCTTCAAAATTACCAAGCTGTCCACGCCAAGTAAAGTCTGTGTCCCAATTCTTTCCTCTCCTTGGCAAAGTTGTACATAAATGTGTACATTAGAACTGTTGGTTCAGCTACCCCTAGAATGAGCAGCGGCTGTCCTCCAAAGATTGAATGGATAATGCCACATATTGCTGTTGATGCTAGAGTATGAACTGCAGTCAAAGAACCATCTGCAATAACATTTGAACAAAACATGTCATCCCAAATGCTCGATTGACACAGCATCAACAAGTAATACATTTACTCTGGAGAAAAACTTAACAGTATGCCAGTACCAGTAGTTCTTTCTAGCTGTTCCCCAAAAGATATGACTGGAATTGAGGAAGCAAAGAAAACATAAGTTGTTGGAGCTAAAATCCTGAACCAAGAACATAGGAACAACTAATGTAAGCTTCCTATAAAACTATAATATGCTCCTAGTTAAGAAAGGACAACCAAAAGCTCAAATCAAATGACACGAGATTGGAACTAATGGCAAGAATGGTGTCACAAACCTAATTCCAGCACGAAGTCCCCCGGTCCAATCTTGTTTGTAGCAAAGAAGTCTTGCTTTAAGATCATTCTTAATTCCGCGAAAAGGAACAAAAGTTTCTTCCATGATCAGTCGCGATAACAATGCCCCTTCCTTCTATGGATGTTTTATTATATCCCAGTATCCAACTAAACTGAAGACACTTGACAAGGACTAAACTCACTCAAAAAATCGAAGTGACTCGAGAGGCATATACTATAATCAAGTTTCCATAAGGAGGGATTATGGATAGAAAGCTATTGATAGGTGATCATAACAAAACAAAATTTGTGGTTCAACTTGCTCATTGGATAGTGTAAAGGTGGAGAGCTTACATCTTAATAAGCCCAAACCTAAGTAGTTGTGGTTAGTTGATATACAGCTACAATGAATGAAAGAATAGTGCTTGATCAAAGTGGTTTAAGGGATGACAAGTTCCTATTGTTTACTTGAGCTCCATAACTAGGGATGCCAACCAAGATTAACGAGGCGAATTCATGGCAAAGTATAGGATGGTAATACTTAGCGGAGGAGATGAACAAATTCCATCAAATAATATTCCAACTAGCGGCTAACTGCAACAGAATTAAGATCCATTTGAAGACTAAAACTGAATTTTCATCTACAGAAATCCCTCATCAACAAAAACAACCACTCAAAACCAAGTAAATCAATTACATGGTACGGCTCTAATAAACTGAGAAACTCTCAATAACACAACCTCAAATTCAAGAATACTAAGAGTTCGAGCTTAAAGGCAACAAATTAGCGAAAACCCATAATCACACACTTGATTTAGAATAACTTAGGACAAATTAGTGCAAATGGGCATCTCACAGAAGACAGAAAAACAGTTCCGGAGTGAGAAATTAGCGAAAATTCATGGCTGAAAACAGTAACAATATTGGTCTAACGCAGTTTAAGGCAAATGGGCATCACCTAAAACACAGAAGCACAACTCTGAAACAAAAATTAGCGAAACCCCATCAAAGAAAAATACAGAAAGAGTGCCTTAAAACAAATTAAGGCAAATAGGCATCACCTAAAACACAGAAAGACGAACTCCGAAACAAAAATTAGCGAAAACCCATCAAAGAAAAATGTTCTAGAACAACTTAAGGGCAAATGGCCATTCCAGAAACAGTTCTAAAATGAGAAATCAGTGAAACAGTAGAAAGACTGATTTGGAGTAGATTTTAGGAACTGGTACTAGGATTGACAGTTTAAGAACACGAGAAATCACAGAAAAAAGACAAAAAAAAAAAAACTGTAAAAATGATGATATGAAACAACAGAATATAGGAAGTGACAAAAATGAGACGGCAAATAAGCCAGAAAAACAACAGGGTAACAGCTATGCAGGCAATAAATGAGAAGAAAACGAGAGTGACAGAGATTGAAAGGGGTTTCAATTTGTTAAGGTAAACGAAATAAATGAGCAAATTTGGGAGGTTAATTTTAATTTTGTGGTGGGAGAAATGTGTGAGTTTGAGCATAAATATAAGAAAGAAAGAATTCTGAAACAGTTGAGAATTTGAAAGAGAGTTTGGAAAGAGGGGTCAAATTAAACGCAAGCTTATTAGGCGGGGAGAGAGACTGATTATATATTTAATAAAGGGTTTTCAAAGTGTAACCAAAACCCAAACCAGAAAATGCAGAACCAATGTGACATCCACTGCATTTTTTTAATATTTTATTTTTGGTTTGCTTTGCTTTTTCGGCTGAGTAGGCTTTCTAATCACTTTTTACTTTATTTTTTTAATTATGGGTTACTAGGTTCTTGATAAGGACCTTTAATGTTATGTTCACTTCCTCTTTACTTAGACCTTATTTTCACTCATTTAGTTGTATAAAATAAGATAATATAAGATAAATACAGATAAAATACTATAATAATTTATATAGGATAAGATAAGGGTCAATAGTTCAAATGATACATCTTTATGACTTTCCTTAAGGGTCAATAAAATGAGATAATAATAAGATAAGATCATTGAAATTCAGGTGAATAGAATGGTACTTAGAGGATGTTTGTTTAGTGGGAAATGTTGTTGGGAATAAGAATTCATTTCCTAACTTGGTATGTATTTCATGTTTGTTAAGTGAGAATGGGAAATGTTAAGTTCGACTCCCATAATTTTATTTCCTAGAGAGGGGGTGGGAATTGATGAAGGAAATTGAGAAAGGAGCAAAATGTCTAAGATGTCATTAATGAATAAGAAATATGAGTTGTATTATAATGGTGCTTGGGTAATTCTGTAATGTAATCTCAATATGTTTCTCATCACTCCCCCACTAAACCCTAAATTTCAATAATAGATGATCTTGTGAAAACTCAATATTGTATAATCATTAATTAGGGGTTGATGATTAACGAAATTAATGGCCGTTAGTTATTAAGAGTATTCGGATGTATTTGTGTAAATTTAACTGGTGGATTTGGAAACTTTGAAGGTATTTGGTGATTTTTGAAAACTCGGGATAGTTTACAAAAAAATCGTTGTTTTAAAGAAAATTTGTGAAAAATGACTTTTTATGCCACAGTTTGTGTGAAAAAAACACTGTTAATAGTTTTTAACACACCTTAAACCCGACCAGATTCCGGACAAAAAGTCAAGTTTTCAGACATTGACTCCCACTTTTTCCCTCCAACTATGTTCGTCAGTTCCTAGGGTAATTGCTAAATTAATAGTGTATTGTGTTATACGTAGTATATGCATGTTAATATTGGTAGGAAAAAGGTGGGAATTTTTTTGGCTAAAATCTGACTTTAAGGTGCGTTTATTTAAAACTATTAACACAAAAGGTGTTTTCTCACAAAAAAAAAAAAAAAAATCCAACACAGTAAAAGTTGTTGTAACAAAAATGGTACTCCCTCCGTTCCTAAATAAGTGTCACATTTGGGCTCCGGCGCGGTAATTAATAAAATTGTAAAGTGTGTAAGAGTTAATGATTGAGAATGTTTTTTTTGGGGAAAGGTTAAAGTAGATAATTGTTTAATTGAATAAAGTACAAATAAAAGTGGATGTGGGGATTGAAAGTGGAAAAGTGTAGAATATGTAAGTAAAAGTAATCATGATTTATAGAAAAGTGGGAAAAGTGTATGGAAAAGTGTGAAAAGTGTATGGAAAAGTGGGAAAAATATATGTTCAAAAAATAGAAATGTGACACTTATAAGGGAACGCCAAAAAAGAAAATGTGACACTTATTTAGGAACGGATGGAGTAATATAGAAGGTATTACTCACAATTTTCCTTATTTTAATTATGAAATGAATTTGGTTATCTTTTTTCTTGAACTACACTTACCTGATTTTACATTTTTCTTTAACTTCGTCTTATGTGAACTTATTTTTGAAGTGCATTAAACTTAAATTACCATAATTTCTTTTTTTCTTAAGTGAAACTAAGACGAATATAACAGTATAACACGCACACTAAATAACCATATCGTAATTGCTTTTGTTGTATTTAAGTGACAAGTGTCAGTGATGGTGGATAGAAGTCGATGTATTAAATCCAACCGACATTTTAATAACAAAACTAGTTTGTGGCTTGATGCCCCTTGTTTTTACTTTGATTTTTTTTTTTCTAATGAGTCATTTGCCTGTTATTTGAGTTTCAATCTATAAAGTACACGATTAAAGTTGACAAACAATAAATACAGCACAAAATAAGTATCTTTCAACCCAACTACCCAAGCAAGATGTATGTGAGGTGAGTATGATCGAAAGCATAATTAAAAGATAGTTAAGTTCGTAATTAAGACTTCTACCTCAGTTCTTAGTATTTTCGGATTCAAACTCTATGTTCCGGTGTTGAAACAATGAGATTCATATGAAAAGCCCTTGTGTAGACAGTAGACGAGGAATATCTTGCTTGTTTGATTGTGTAAAGCCAAATGTACTTGCACAATGACAAAGTCACTAGCCTCAGGGGTGTTTTCGAGGAAAGTCCCTCTGAGGCCTAAGTAAGTACTTTGTTCGGATTCTAAAGAGAGTTCTCTAGAATAATAAGTGTTTAGACGATAAATTGGACGTACCTTGAATTATAAGTTTTAGCGGCTTATTTATAGTGTTTGAGTAGTAAATGTTGTTTAGGGCATCTATTGTCAAATTGGCCTTGGGCCATTTCGATAAGGCTTAGAGCCATTCGCTGGTTGGAGCTTATGTCGTATTTTAGCCATTAGACTGGACTAGGCCCAATTGAAAGTCAATTGGGCACCCAAACACTCTATAATAAGTAATTTTTATTGCCATTAAAACTGTTTACAACAGAGTAAATGACATGACATATTTTTAAGCATAGGGATGTTACGTGACACGTATACTTTCTTAGCAACATAAGACATGCAACTTATTTGCAAAAATAGTATGGATCACAATATGATTATTATCGTGGACCAAGTACATATATATGAGATTTTAACTAAACATTAATATGCAAAATGTAATACTCCGTTATTTATAGGTACACTCGAATATGTAATATATTTTTCAACGATTCCCCTACTAGTTCCGTAGCGGCCACCGGAATGTCTATCGGTCCGTACAAAATGAGTCTCATAAGATGAACAAGCGGGTGGGAGATGTACTTGTGCGAGCAAGTAGCATCTTTGTAACGGCTACCGACTCCAATATTAATATTAAAACATAATTGTAAAATTGTTACAAGTAAATAATATTATCACACTAATAATATACTTTACATGATGCATGCAAATTTTGTTCGATCTACCTTTCGATATCTTACGGGCTCGATTAACTTATTAATGATATGTTAGTTTTCTTTAATGATACGTTAATTCCAATTTAGTACTCCATAAAATAATAGGCTAGCTTTGATGTATAAGCATCTTATCTTATTACATTCTCCTTGTCTTTCTCCAACCCCCTTGTGTTTCTTGTCTCCTTGAGATTAATTTAATGAGGTTAACGATCATTATCTGGTATGTCAGTTACCTTAGTTGGTAGAGTTTTAAAGGTTGTATAATAAATGATGAAATAAAAGTTTTGATAAGATAAGTTTAGAAAAAATAAGGGTACAAAAATTTATATAAGACCAACTTCTTACCAAATAGTTATACTTTTTAATCAAATACTTACTCAATTTGATCAAATAATTATATAATCTACTGTTATTAATTATACTATACAATCAAATAGTTAATTATACATTCTAATCAAATACTCAGTAGCTATAGTTTCTAGTAAGATAATTATCAATTTTAAGGTGACATCAGCCGTTTTACGCATATGACAGTCTCATATAAGACATACTTGAATATTGAATACTCAAGTACAATTTAAGTACGTTTATAACAGGATTAAAATTTGATAACTTCTGATACAATTAAAATAAGCTAATTATGATCCTTCTATATCGTATCGATATAGATTCAATTGCAAAATCAAAATCTAAAACCAGACAACAAAAGAACTCGTGAAAACTCAAACAAAATTATGCAATTGATTATTCAATTCGATTGAATTTGTATTTAATAAATAAATATATTTTGTTAATTTTAGGTGCATGCTTAATTAAGTTAAAATTTAACAAAGTAGTTAACCATAATTAAACATGATTTTGTTTCTAGGAGCTTATGTAAGTAAGATTTCCCGTTAAAAAAAAAAGAAAAGAAAGTAAGATTGTAAGAATGATGAGAGAAGTGAATAAATTATCATAATATTATTATTTAAAATTAAGGCTATAAATTAACTACAAGTGGGAAACAACAAAGCCCAAAAGTAACAAGTTTTGTTGGTAATATTTGGAGCTATTATGGATAACAAACATGATAAATTGATAACTTATGAATTGAAACCTAATATTCTCATCATCAAGTTGCAAAAGTGGACTAGCTACCTTAGATTATATTGGAGATAAGAGTACGTACTACTTGTGTATTGGTGCAAATTCAATCGTTAAGCCCATGCAATTCCATCATATTATAATGGATGTTATTAGTTATATGCATGAACCTCCAATGATGCATAAGACAACCATTCAATTACATCATTCTTTTTTTCTTTTGCTTTCTTACATCATTCTTAATGGTTTATTAAATACAATCAATCAACTCGTTCATACAAATATGGTAAACTTTATTTGACATACACATAATTAAAAGCACGAGACATGATTAGCTACTGGTATGATATGCTTGCAATTAATAGTACAAATACGATTATATGACATGCTAGTAATTAAGAGTATGCATACATGATTCAAAGACTATCCATGATTGTAATTAAAAGTACAACATGTATTCACTTGTTAAGCATGCATGTAATTAAAAGTCTATACATAAAATAACTTGACTAATCATGTGTTCTATTTAAATCAACAAACATAGCCAACTAATCAAGTAACATGAATCATATAATCAATCCACATTCAACATGGTCATCAATACATGTCTACTGTCTAGACATGTACTCCGTATGTACGTAATAAAGTACGTACTAATATTAATCACCTATTTAATTAAATTTTCAACAACATTAATTTATATATTTTGAAAGTCCATAATTAATCTAAAAATTAATCCTTTTATACTAATAATTCTCAATTATTTAATGAAACCCTAGCATAAAACAATATTAAAATCATGATCTTTGTTTGCTTAAGATCGGCAACTACTCCTCCAATACGAAAATAATTATGCATTATCAATGCGCATCAAGGGTCAACAACTGTGCTCAAGAACCAACACAAGTTCTTCCGGCGCATTTTGTCCTCACCATGTGCACCCAGCCAAGCACGCTTAACTGTGGAGTTTCTTTGCATGTGGGCTCTCTAAAAGAAATATACATCTTGTTGCTATGAGTAGTATATTAAATTCTATTAAGCAATCATGAGGGATGTTGCACATCATTTTTCAATTGAGTTAGCCAGAATTAGTCACGAGATTGTAATTTAAAGAGGGTGATTAATTTTTGGGTTGTAATTAACAAAAACAAAGTTTGAGGTTGTAACCCGTAAAGTGGTAAGTTTTTAGGGTTGTATTTGACAAATTTTCCTTAGTTGAACATTTTTTAGAACCAATTTAGTATGAAAATGCGAGGAAAAGTAAAACTGTGTAAAATCTAAAGAATTTAAATGCGCATGTTAGAAAATAGAGTATGATGTGGAATAAGGATGGAAAGGGAAGGAGGGTTTTTTTCAAATAAATCATTCGAAAATTTCATGAAATGCCCCGAGTTTTTCCATAATTCACCAAACGCCCATCAAGTTTCAATAATTCATAAAATACCCCTATTTCAATACTTAATACCCCAACTACCCCTATTTCAATACTTAATATATACCAAATACTTTTAATGAGTCATCGACCCTATACACAAAATCTTGTTTACACTGGGTGTACAATAATTTACTGTACACCAAACCCAAATTGAACAACTTCCCTTATATGGGCCGGACTCACACGTGCGAGTTTAATAAGCGCAATTTTTTTTCGTATATTCTCTTTTCAAATTACATGGTCTGTTTTCACTTTCTCTCTCCTCCTGCTATCTTTCCTCACGATATCTTTCCTCACGCTTTGTCTCTCATTTTTCTGTCAATTTTCGCATATTTTTTCAGACTTTTCTTGACAACAATTGAAGACATTGGCTCAATTTCATAATCAAGGTTACAAAATTACATGGTTCAATCGAATTAGAGGTAATTCTTAATTTTAGTTTTGTACTTTGTGTGATTTTACGCAATTGATTTTTGATCTTATTGATTACGTTGTGACGAAGTTTATTATTGAATTTGTATTGGAATGCTGGGATTGCTGGTTGATTTAATTGGTTGAATTGATGACATAACGCAGTGTCAATTAGTTTAAGGAGGAAGGGAATAATGTCAATTAGGATTCTCTCATGTATTATCCATCTAAATGGAAACAAAAGGAGGGAGAAAATGGAAGTCTAATCATATCATCAACTGCTTTGGAAACTTAGTATGAGCATCAGTCGTATAACATCGAGTTCATTTAGAAAGATATGGAAGACTACCAGTCTGAAACCACAAGAAAAAACATAGTAATAGTTGACTATTTTAGCACTATTTTACTCGTAATCTTTCTAGTAAATAAAGTTGTGGAAATTATTCTAAAAGTTAAGACAGTCTTCCGTCGTATCAAACCTAACTTTTACTTTTAATAACTTAACTTTAACGACTAAAAGTCTTACTTTTATATTTCTACCTTTTTTTCAGCTAATGTGAGTCATCCAATCTTTTTACTGCACACATTGTAGTTTTCTGTGTTAAACTTGTAGTTTTGTAGGTTAAAGTAATGGAAATTGTTCTAAAAGTTAAGACAGTCTTTTTCATCTCAAACCTAACTTTTACTTTTATTAACTTAACTTTAAGCGCTAAAAGTCTGACCTTTATATTTCTCCCTTTCTTCGGCTAATGTGAATCATGCAATTTGTTTTATTTCACACCTTGTAATTTTATGTGTTAAAGTTGTGGTACTATAGGTTAAAGTTATGGAAATTATTCTAAAAGTTAAGACAGTCTTCCGTCGTATCAAGCCTAACTTTTACTTTTAATAACTTAACTTTAACGACTAAAAGTCTGACTTTTATATTTCTACCTTTTTTTCAGCTAATGTGAGTCATCCAATCTTTTTACTGCACACATTGTAGTTTTCTATGTTAAAGTTGTAGTTTTGTAAGTTAAAGTAATGGAAATTGTTCTAAAAGTTAAGACAGTCTTTTTCATCTCAAACCTAACTTTTACTTTTATTAACTTAACTTTAAGCGCTAAAAGTCTGATTTTTATATTTCTCCCTTTTTTCGGCTAATGTGAATCATGCAATTTGTTTTATTTCACACCTTGTAATTTTATGTGTTAAAGTTGTGGTACTATAGGTTAAAGTTATGGAAATTATTCTAAAAGTTAAGACAGTCTTCCGTCGTATCAAGCCTAACTTTTACTTTTAATAACTTAACTTTAACGACTAAAAGTCTGACTTTTATATTTCTACCTTTTTTCAGCTAATGTGAGTCATCCAATCTTTTTATTGCACACATTGTAGTTTTCTGTGTTAAAGTTGTAGTTTTGTAGGTTAAAGTTATGGAAATTGTTCTAAAAGTTAAGACAGTCTTTTTCATCTCAAACCTAACTTTTACTTTTATTAACTTAACTTTAAGCGCTAAAAGTCTGATTTTTATATTTCTCCCTTTTTTCGGCTAATGTGAATCATGCAATTTGTTTTATTTGTACACCTTGTAATTTTATGCGTTGAAGTTGTTGTTCTGTAGGTTAAAGTTATGAAAATTGCTCTAAAAGTTAAGACAGTCTTCCGTCGTATCAAACCTAACTTTTAGATATACGATGCAACCGGTAAATTTTCCGGCAAGGTCAACTTTGACTTCACATTTCCAACATTTTGGACAACATATAGGCACGTGTCCACACCGCCAAATTCTCACCCTAAACAACCGACTTAACAAATATCTCATCCCTGCCTACGGAGTATAAGGTCTATAACCACCCAAAACCCCCAAATATCTCTCCTCCTTCAATCATTTTCAATTAAACAAAACCCTAATTCAAAACAAAAAATAAAAATGTTGCGTCAAAGCTGTAAGAAGATCCTAGCGCACGCCCAATTGCAACCCCAGTTGCGCGCGACACCTTTGGTGCTGCCGCGCCACTACCATGAGAGGGTGGTGGATCACTACAACAACCCTAGAAATGTTGGGTCCTTCGATAATAACGACCCAGATGTGGGGACGGGTCTTGTGGGTGCTCCTGCTTGTGGGGATGTTATGAAGCTTCAAATTAGGGTTGATGATAAAACTGGCAAGATTGTTGATGCCCGTTTTAAGACTTTTGGTTGCGGTTCTGCTATCGCTTCTTCTTCTGTTGGTGTGTTTTTTATTTTTTTATTTTTTTATTCTTCTTTTTTGAATTTGATAATTTGGGTGTTAATTTTTCGATTTTAACTGGCCTGGGTTTGAATTTCTTGGGACTTTTGTTTAATTTGCTTGATCAATTCGCATGCTTAGTTTTTGGTGAAGCTTTATATTCGATTGTTTATGTTCTTGTAACTGCATTAATTTGATTTCTGCTAGTTATTGGAAAAATTAATTGTAATGAAGTAGCATATTTGAGATTCAACTAGACTTATGGTTGCTTCTTTCATAATTATCTTGGGAGTTATATGTAATGGATTGATGTCATTTTCAATTGAGACTCGGCACCTAATTGAAGTTCATAGCCGAGCCTGCAGCTGAATGTGTGAGGTGCTAGGGTTTTTTAAATGGAGAAGACAAGTAGAATTTAACCTTTGAAGTCCAAGGAACCCACAGAGGTTAAGATGATCGGTTTCTGTTGGGTGAATTCGTTAGCAGTGTTTGATTTTCTATCAAGACACATCTGCTTTTTGGGTGATGAATTTTATTTGGTTTAGGACTTTAGGGGAAACTCGATTCGATAATTGGCCCATCTCTGAATAGCAAAGCTTTGCATTCTAGACTTCAAAGTCGACAACCTATTATCGCACCTTCTTAAGCTATGTACTTGGGTAAAGATTTTACTTGTAATTCTATGAGAAAAAAGTTTGATGATGGAGAGTATTCATGCATGAATACTTAGATCATAAATTCATAATTGCAGGTTATAAGATGTTTGGATATTGCAACCTTTTGTTCTTCGTTTGTTAATGATTACTATGAAACATAGGGTTTGACTAGGCTCTTTTTATCCGTTGGATCTCTGTATCATATTCATTGAGCCAGTTGCTTTCGTTGCCAAGCACATAACACAATTTGCTTTGATGCCACTCCCAGATTCTAATGTGGCTTTAAAATTTTAAAGTAATTCTAAGCAGCCTATATAGACCTAGAAGTTTGTCACTCGGGTTGTTGTTTGTAGCTATGTTGGCTTGTCATTGAAAAAGGGATACATAGCTGTATTAATGGAAGCCTGTGGCGTAATCATTGCTCCTTGCTTGGCATCTCAGCTAACAGAGGCACTACCACACTATTTTATTGTGTTAGGTCCAGTATCTTCTGGTCATATATGTTACGAGTTGTCAGGGGCAATACATTGAATTTTTTCAGAAGATTCACTCTCCTGTAGATCAGGCTCTGGTGTGTTGAACTTCACGTGGATAGAAAAGCAAGAAAGTCTTTTAAAGGTCATAATTGATCTTATTGAGAGCATTTCTTCTTCTAATGTTGTGTTATCTTGATGATGCTGGTTCTTGTAATTATTAAAGTTAATCTGTGTGCAGAAGTTGTCGTCTATTAGCCTATCTGCTATATTGAATGCTGTTGTTTATTTGGAGCTCTATAAATGCATCTGTGTGAAAATTCTTACTGGAATATCGTTTTGTTTCTTTTTCTTCAGCTACTGAGTGGGTCAAAGGGAGACAAATGGAGGATGTGGTGACAATAAAAAACACGTAAGTTGCTAAACTCCTGGTCTGATATAGTTTTTTCAATTCTCACTTAAGTAATTTTTATCATGATCGTATGACGACTTATCTTATCTAGAGAATTACGGAGTATTTTCTTATCAAGTTATTGTATTCAGCGAGGCGAAACCCTTCAGTTTAAGTGTGGCTTTGGGATGAGAGTGGTATATCTGGACCCGGCTGTTTTTTTTCTTCAAATTCTTCTATCACCATATCCAACCAGTACCACAAATCCCTTGTTTATGTGTTATAACCATTATGACTGTCCTAAATGTTATGGATTAGGTCCTTTGAAGGTTATCGATGGTGAAAGTATAAAAGCATCCATGATTAAGAATTTTCAATTTTGGCTAAAGATGTGGCTAACCAAATGTTTCATTAAATCACTTATTCGTTTCCGTCTGAAGTAGTTAGCTAATAGACCACGTTACAATTTAAATGCATGATCGGAAAATCCTCTGGCAAGTCCTGTTTACATAGGTGTGTGGTGGTGATATCGCTGTGATGGTATATCACGTAAATTATTGTTTTGTGGTGTTGTAACACTCAATCTTGTGGCATATGTATGCTGTATTTCTGCGGAGTCATACCACAGAAGATATTTGATGCTTTTATTTTTATCACATTAACATCTACGTAACTTTGCATTGTAGAAGATATCTTTGATGAATCACGGATGATCTTTATTAACCAACTATCTGGTTTATCATAGACTAACCACGACAAGACTAGAGTGTGTGAACTTACATGTGGTTGAACAGCTGCCTAATTTCCCAACTGTATTGTATGAGAAATTAGTTTGATATATTATAACCGATTGATGATGGAAATTTGTGTAATGATTTTCAGGGAAATTGCAAAACATTTGTCACTCCCACCTGTGAAACTACATTGCAGTATGCTTGCTGAGGATGCAATCAAAGCTGCTGTTAAGGACTACGAAGCAAAGCGTGCAAAGCAAAGTGGTAGCAGCTCTGAGGCTGCATCGACCGAGAAGGCTGTCTGAGGCTTGAAGTGGATTCTTTCATTCATCTCAGAGGTGGAAGACTGAGATTAGTGATAAGCTACTGTTAGAATATGATCGCCGTTTTGTATAAATAAATGTTGTACCAGCATCACTTGGGTATAATTTTGGCAAAGTTGTCTTGAACTAGGTTTACCTTATATCGATCATTATGTACATTAATTTTGCTATTGTGGATTGTCTTGTCCAAATATACCTTCTTTCAGATGATAATGAAGAAAAATACGTTTGGAACTGCATATTTGTTTTATTTGGAGATCTGCACATATGTGATATTTGATTAAACCTGCTGCATGCAAGTTTGCCAAGAACTTGTAAACTGTTGTTAAGATTGATTTTAAGCAAGATTAAGGAAAAATATTAAGAGTTCTGTTTAGGTTGTAATTGCTACTAGTACTACATTACAAAGAGTGAAAGACTATCAGATTTCACCATTTTCTGTCACAATCATTTGTTGTAAAGAGCTAAAAATCGCGCTTACCATGCGTCTTACCTGCTTTTATCAAGTTACCTTTTACATTCCAAATCGATCTCTCTGTATTCTTCTCTTCCCGTACAACCAAACCACCGCCACCACAATAAGAGTAACTCCGGTCACTGCCACAATTGTGCATACCTTTTCCCTTATCACCCACCTATTGTGCATCCCTTTTCCCTTATCACCCACCTACTATTATCGTTCAAATATTCCCTAAAGCAGTATATATAATGAGAGACTACTCACAACAGAAGCTACGATGGTGGGTTAATGTGACTGAAAGTTGAGACATCATCGCAACATGCTTTTTTCTTGAATTTTCATGCTAGGTACACCAGAACTAGCAATTTCACAAGCTGACGCATTGAAGCAGTTCACTATGGGGTCCCTTGGCAAACACCTTGGTTAAACTTTGCTTTTTTGACATGATCCAAGATAGTAATCTACTTGAATTCTAGTACAAATGTCCATTCAATGTCAATAACAGAAAAAAGTGAAGGACTAGAGCAAAGATTATGTTAAAATAACATGACCATCATTATAATCCTGATTCAAAAAGGTTAGTATTCTGACAACTTCAGAAAAGGAAAACAGTTTAGAGCCTAAATATTAAGAATATAATGCCCTATTAGTAAGGAAGTAAACATGAACTGTTGTGGAACAGTCGTGTTACAAATCTAGCTAAATTTTGGCTCCCAAAATATGCTTGGATAACTTCTCCAAACTTATAGCCCTTGCTCGATTGCTCCTCATATTTGGATATTTGCATGTCGTCCCAAATGAAAAGTTTGACATTTATCAAGCTATTCCAACTTGAAGTACTTGACAGCCAATAAGACGCAATTGAAGTAGTATGAACAAATCCTATGTCCAACAAATAGTGAAGAGCTTTCTCTTCATGATTCAGTCAAAAATTGTACATGAAGTAAAAAATTGGTTGTATATCATTTTTTATAAGTGATACTTCCTCCGATTTTTAATACTTGCAACGTTGTTAACTTTCACGCATGCCTATGCAAAACTTTGATCATTCATATCTTTAATTATTTTAAGCAAAAATTATAAAAAGTTAATATTTTGAAAATACAAATTGAGACGAATCTAACAAGATCCTACATGATTATGTTTTATCTTACATATAAATAACCAAACAATAGTCAAAATAGAATATGTGAATAGTGTAAAATACACAAACGTTGCGAGTATTAAAAGTTGGAGGAAGTACTTAATAACTAATGAGAAATGTTCTTTTTTGTTTGTTTTTGAAAGCACTAATGAGAATGTTTAAAAAGAGAATGCAAAGGTGTCCCCCGAAATATATTTGACAGACCCAAAACAGGTGCAACAATGCTTGAGGAGACCTAGGCATAAAAACAGAAAACAATTCACCTCAAGTAGGCATTAACCATAGAGAACAGCAAAATCTCAAGATAAAGAACTGATATGATCTTATCTACAGAGATGGGAAATAACAGGCATTCCTACAAAAGAAGTACTTGGATACAGGCTCCAGCTATACAAGAGAGTCAAAAGGAGATAACTTGAAAGCTTCACAGATTAACACACTATGCCCCAACAAATCAGCCGATATCCCTTCTTCCATGTGCCCCACCAAGTTTCAAAAGGAATCAACTTTCATTATTTTCTACTAATTCTCTCGCCTTCTCTTTAAGTTGACAAACCATCTTTGACCTAGCCTGCTTGAACCCAAAAGGCATCAACTAAAGAAAAGTTCAGATTCCATTAAGAGATCAGATAAGAGGTCGTACCATGATACTCAGACTAAAACACAAGTACGTATCAAAGTGCCATTCTCGACCACTCAAAAAAAGTTTGTATTTTGGTCCAAAATGAAGTGCAAGAGTCCATATGTTGAAGCATCGAGCATCCAGCATGGGTACCAGAGAACACATAGGAAGTAACGGCAGCTACTTGCTAACCTGAAATAACTTCCCTTCAAAACATCATCCGTACGGATCTTTCTCATCACAGATGCCTAGATAAAAGTCCAACTTTCCCCCTTTGTTAACGACATGATGCAAAATCCTTTTCACCATCACCATTCACCAGTACACTGCCACGTTGCTTTTTGACTCCAAAAACGTAGCAATATTTCCCTTTAACTAAGACAGTACCTTTTTCCTTCAAACTACTACTCCTATACACCAAGGTCCAGGATAGCGTTTGTTCCTTCTCATCCATTTTCTCCACCAAAAACTTTAGCCTCCTACCCAAACAACCAAAAGCGTTTATTCCACTGTATAGTGCTCTCCCTAAGAAGCTTCACT
The DNA here is from genome assembly GCF_020520425.1 of Spinacia oleracea. Lineage (NCBI taxonomy): Eukaryota > Viridiplantae > Streptophyta > Magnoliopsida > Caryophyllales > Amaranthaceae > Spinacia > Spinacia oleracea. The sequence continues at coordinate 6,912,277 of NC_079491.1, forward strand.
TCCAAACGAAGCTGTGGATACCAGAAGCATTTAAACACATTAACCAATTCGCTGCGAAACCCCTATACCTCTAGCGACACATTTTCGAACCTGATCAGTCACTTTAATATCAATACTCTGGCCTCTGGCACTAACTCCCAGAGAATGATCGTCCCAATTAATTGACTAAAGAAAACTGTATATGAGTGAAGTTTTGGTTAATTACTGGTAAAATTTTACGTTTGAACTACTGCATAAAAATAAATTGACACAGCTTCCAAAAACCGTTCACCTTCTGAAGGTAGGCTGTGTTAATCAACCCTTAGCAACACCTGTGTTGTGTTGTGGACTTGTGGTGACAGTGTCAAGTGTTACGAAGCCAAATTCTTAGCAGACATAAAGATTAAAAAGAAGTCTCCACAATCCCCTCGCCACGGGAATTTGTGGAGCATGATGCTATCATGGACTTAATTTACTTTAGTCAAGTCCTATTTACTGGGAAGGAGATAGAATCATAGAAGGCTCCACTGGATGTAAAAACTTGGGTCTTATATGGTGCTTACATAATTACGTTACAAGTTAGATTAGCTAATCTAGCACTTCGGGCGACTCGCTACCCAGTAACCAAACACGCTACAAAGATAACAATCCTTAGTAGGCCCATTGTCGTATTATCCAGCAAGCCAGTGAAAAAAAGCAAAATTTCCATGCAACAAACTTTAAGAAAGAAAACACAATTGTACAGAATTCAGCTGCAAGTAGAATAGAGAACCTGGCGAATAAGACAACCAACAAAGGCAAGCAGAATTGAAGCTAGAAGCCCAGCAATGGTTCCCTCAACACTTACAGCACCTTCGGTCCCTCTTGGAACAATTTTGAATGTTGTAACCAGGTACCTGCTCACGTATTGCAAACCTTTTAACTCATGCATTGTGATTACATCAAATTACAAAAATAAAAAGTTGTAAAATACAATTTCCAAATGGTGGGGATATTATTAGGTGATCAGTATTACAATTCTCTATTAAGTTATTTTAACTGTATTTACTAAAATTAACCAGAACTTATTCATAAACAGAAAAGGTTGAAAAGAACAAGCGCTTGCATCTAATATCTAAGCACCAATAGTGAGCACAAAAGAAAAGAGGACCCAATAACTGTTTTTCTGGACAAAACAAGGGGAAATAATAGAGAGGATCTATAGATTGCAGAGAAAGAAACACCTACTAAAGAATGTGTCCCTTATTTATTTTCATACTTGGCCATCCAAACATAGCTATCTATTTCTAATAACTTGATCACTTAGACGCCAACGGTATCCTGTGTAAATGGCAAAACTCTGAAACTATAAATCATCTACTTCCTCTGGGTTTCTTTAGTTGTACCATATTGACTTGGCATGTTTGCCAATGCAAAACTTTGACCACTAATATCTCTAATTATCTTTGAGGAAAATTATAAAAAGTTGATAGTTTGAAAATTCATGTTGAGACAAATCTAACAAGATCCCACATGAATATAATTTACCTTACATATAAATAACAAGGGTCAAAGATAAGTATGTGAATAGTGCACACAGTCAATATGGTACAACTAAAAGAATAACGGAGGAAGTATATTCCTTTTCCTGTTCTCCCATCTTTGACTTATGGGCTATGTTACTCAGACACGAGTGTCGGTGTCGTGTCTGACACGGTGTCGGAGTGTCCGACACTTCGATCCAAATATTTACAGACACTCCGACACGGTCAAAGGAGTGTCTTGACTTATTTTTTAGACACGGCTCCAAAATAAAGTGTCGGAAAAAAAAAAGACACTTTATAAAATAATTTTTTTTCATATTTAGTAAATAAAAAAATAAAGATTAAAATATTAATAAAAGTAAGGTAATAAATTAAAAACAGAAAAAAATACAAAGAATCCAGTATTGGAAAAAGTAACAAATAAAATAACAGAAAAGAAAATTAAATGACTTTTGGAGTTTAGAGGGAAATGTATCAGGCATTTATTAAAAACGTAAAAAAGAAAAGAAAAGGTGCAAACAGTAAATTTCCTAGAATTCTAGAAAAAGGCAGGTGGATTTGTCCCACTTCCCACCACTAATTTAATAATAAAAAGTTAAAACAATAAATAAAAAAGTGTAAAGTTCCTAGATACCTAGAAAAGCACGTGGGTTTGTCCCACTTTCCACCCCCTAATTTAATTAAAAAAAAAAAGGTAAAAAAAAAAGAAAAGTAAAAGGTGTAAGTTCCATAAATGACGGGAGAAGGAAGAAGGAACGCCGGAAGCCATGGCTATGGCTGATTCGGAGTAAATTTCAACGAAAATCAAAATTGAATAGTCCATTCCACTCGTTTTTTCTTCTACAATAAAAGCCCTAATAATAATTTTCTTCTCTCCTTCCTCGGCCTTCAATTGTTAGAGTTAGGGTTTTGAAATCCCGATTTCGACACTTCTTTTCCGACCCTTTTCCGACACCGGTGTCGACACCTTCCCGGACACGTGTCGAGCGTCGTGTCGCGGGTCGGGTCGTGTCGACACCGACACCCACCGTCCGACGAAGTGTCGGAGTAACATAGCTTATGGGCCTTACGGCAGGAGAGAACACAAACCATTTGTTGATTCAAACAAAATTTAATTGGTATAGCACTTGATATTACATTTTAGATCTTTTCTGAAATTACAGGTTGAAGTTAATTATACTACTTGATTTGAGATTTCTTAAATTACTAATTTAAATTAGTATAGGTCAGCCAAACGACATAGTGAAGGAATAACTTTAATCTACTATCTCTTCCATATTTGTATATGGATGGTCAAATGGCCATGTCACATAATAATGTCGATTATACAGTAGTAGGTATCAAATTAGCTTAGTGGCTCAAAGGTAATACAGTGAGGAGTTGATTGCACTACGGCACGCAAGTATTTAATACTCCTTCAACCTTTAGTTCAAGTATATATTTCGACCAGATGTCCTGTTTTCTGAAGAAAGGTAATATTTTGAGTGGTGGTGTTGATGGCAATCTTGCTTTATGATCCAGGGATGCTCAATTCTTTGGGACATGTTCTACACTTCATATGCCTGAATCCTGACTTGAAATATTTAACTATCTTTAACAAGAAACCATGCTAGCCTGACCAGGCATACTTTTGTTTCATAAGAAAAAGCATTTTATTAAAACTTAAAAAGGGTAATCCAGAAAGAGGAAAAGCGTCCTCATAAAGAAACTCTATCAAAATTACAGATTATCCCAATTCCTCTCCCTGGAGATTAATTCGGGAAACCCCCATCCACCTCCATAAAGAAGCTAACAAGGTCACTTTATCCCAAAACAAATCACATAAGGGTAGTAACATTTTTAAAAAATCTGAGCCTTTTCTAAGCCAAATGGCACTGAAAAAGATGGGACGCAAGAGGGCAGTGGGGCCCGATGGTATACGTATCGAAGACTGGAGATGCTTGGGAGAGAGAGGGTTGTATGGTTAACAACTCTTTTCAACAAGATTTGGGGAAGTAATAGGATGCCATTAGAGTGGAGGAAAAGTACTATCATCCCCTTGTACAAGAATAAGGGTGATGTCCAGGATTGTGCCAACTATCGAGGAATCAAACAAATGAGTCATACTATGAAACTTTGGGAGCGGATTATTGAGCTGAAAATTTCGGAGAACCAGTTTGGATTTATGCCTGGGAGATCGACTATGGAGGCCATTCATCTTATAAGGCAACTAATGGAGAATTATCGGGATAAGAAGAAGGATTTACATATGGTTTTCATTGATTTGGAGAAGGCGTATGATAAGGTACCAAGAGAAATTCTTTGGTGGGATTTAAGTAGGAAAGGAATTCCGAGGAAGTATATTGATATCATCAAGGACATGTATGAGGGAGTTAGCACGAGTGTGAGAACTAGTGTTGGTAAGACCGAAGAATTCCCCATTACGATTGGAGTGCATCAAGGTTCCGCACTTAGTCCGTTTCTTTTTGTTATATTCATGGACGAATTGACGAGGTTAATCCAAGATGGTATACCCTGGTGCATGATGTTTACAGATAATATTGTGTTGATTGATGAAACAAAAGGAGTGGAAAATAAGTTGGAATTATGGAGACAAACTTTGGAATCTCGGGGTTTTAGGATGAGTAGAAACAAGACGGAATATATGGGAGTGTAAGTTTAGTGGAGTCCAAGATAGAGAGACAGGGGCGATTATCTTAGATGGGAAAATTGTCCAAGGCTCTGAAATGTTCTGTTATTTAGGATCTATTATCCAAAAGGATGGAGGATTGGATGGCGATGTGGCCTATAGAATCAAAGCAGGTTGGTTGAAGTGGAAAGGTGCCACGGGGTTCCTATGTGATTCAGGCATGCCCCAAAGATTGAAGGGAAAATTTTACCGCACGGCAATTCGACCGGCTTTGTTATACGACACGAAATGCTGGGCAGTGAAACATTGTCACGTGCACAAGATGAATGTGGCGGAGATGAGCATGTTACATTGGATGTGTGGGCATACAAGAAATGATCGTTTGAGGAATGAGATTATTAGGAAGAAAGAAGGGTTGCACCGATTGATTTTAAGATGGTTTGGACATGTAAGCAGAAGATCAAGTGATGCTCCAGTTAGGAGGATAGAAAGGTGGCAAAGTGATAGCATTGCAATGGGTAGGGGAAGACCTAAGAAAACTTGGAGGAAGGTGATTGAGCACGATATGAGCTTTCTTGGGATTGAGGAAAGTATGGCGTTGGATAGGACAGAATGGAGGGAGAGAATATACATTGATGACTTCATTTGACTTATACAGCTTCAATGTTTCTGATTCTCTCTATTTTTTATTTATATTTTTTATTTTATTTTTAAAATCCTTTCAAATTTTTTTAATTTCACATGCTATTTTGAAATGTACTTATTTATCTTATTTATTTATTTTAAATTTTACTTATTTTTTATTATCTCTTACAATATTTCTTCTATAATATATATACATTTTTCTCTCATCTTACTTTCATTAATTTCACTTTCTCTTCCTTGTTTTTTCTTTTTACTTCCTGCTCCTTTCTGGTTTGATTGGTGACAATGACGATCTCCTACGACGATTCATGTTAGCCGACCCCAAATCATTTTGGGACTAAGGCTTTGTTGTTGTTGTTGAGCCTTTTCTAAGCCAAATAAACCAAATTGCCATTACTGCATCTCGCTGGAACAACTTCTTATCCTTTGCCCTACCCAAACCCACAATCCTGACCTGGCATACTGACTGTTACAATTGCTTTTTTTCCCCCAAAGCATGTCGATGTGCATTATCTTTCTACAGCTATAACTGTTACTGTTTCTTAATTTCGGCACACATGACCTATCTTATTGACAAACGCACTAAACATAATAGACTGGTCTAGGGCCAGGGCCGCTATGGGGAGTGAGAGTATATCTTTATGGATAACTTGGGAAATAAGTTGAGAAGTAGTTAGAATAGATAGCTAGGAAGGAAAAGGGAAACATAATATCCATACCTACAGAGGAGATAAGATTATGGATGCACAATTCGGAAAATGCCCCAAAGGGTGCACATATACCCTTTGCCGATACATTCCCACTATTCCAAGTCCCATCTTTCATGACTCAATATTACCCGTATTATTTTTTAGTCTTTCATTTAGAGTTTCTCTTTTGATGAAATCCTCATGACAGCACATTATTGGCACTGAGTTCCTTGCAAAATACTTTGGATACTTTTTACTACAGTCTTAATGATTGCAAAAGGGTTTGTTAGGCATCTACCACCAGGTTCATCTGTATTCCTCGTGACAAGCCTTTCCCTTTCTCCCATATGACTAGGAAGTCCAAAGTTTCCATTGGCCCTTAGGCTCCGTTTGGTAAGGCGTAAAACGTTTTCATTGTAAAATGATTTTCCATGGAAAACATTTTTCAAGGGAAAACACAATTTCAAATTAGTTTTCCTTTGTTTGGTAACTTAAAGGAAAATGGGAGAAGATGGTGAAGATTGAGGGGAAGAAAGGAGAGGGAGGTAAGGAGGAAAGAAGGAAAAGTGGTTTCCCTCCCTTTCAAATGGAAAAAGGTTTTCCACCTTTGAGAGAGTAATGGAAAATTGTTTTCCTTCCCTTACCCAACCAAACAACGTAAAATGATTAAAAAGGGAAAAACCGTTTTCCATGAAAACGTTTTACGCCCTACCAAACGGAGCCTTAATGTAAAAGAATTCACTCTCACAATGATTCCAAATAGAAGCAACTCAATGAGCAGTGGAGCCCACACACACTCTCAGTGCACTCTAAATGGACATGCACCGTGTCTAACCATCTCCTTTGCTCTTTTCCAGGGAGAAATATACTTTGTTTGGTTGATGAGCGGAAGAACGTGACAATTTGCGTTTTCAGCTCTACCATTTGCTTTTTGTCAGGGATAATGATAAATTCTCATATAAGTTCCAAGGACTTCCAACCACAGTACCATATCTAGGATCAGGGTTTACCAAACATGTGAACATGCAGAAGAGTTTTAAGAAATCTGAGTACCGTGTCACTCTTTGGAATGCAACAAAAAGGGGAAACCTGAATTCAGTTGGTTCCTTTGGTGGATTTCACATCCTTTATCTTGGACATAAAAACGATACGGTATACAGTACTTATGAAATAATTAAGTTTTCCCCTATTGAAAATGGATAGCAGAACATCTTATATTCCCCTAATTGTGCAATTCAAATTACATCTTAAGCTTTTCTAGTAATCATATTCTTTTTATGATTTTCAATTTTTTTTAACATTGACTAAAAAGATCACTGATCTTGGAGGGGAAAATATTAATGCCTCGTGTAAGTTTGAGTTTTGACATTTATCACTCTGAAGTAAATAGACATTGCTTCTAGTATTTACTTTGAGAAACGTCATCGACTTCTGTAAGCTTAAATTTGAAAGCTATCTTTCTGCGTCAAATGCAATATTTGAAGTGCAGCAAAGAGACAGTGATCTTACTAAGAATCCAGTAAAACCTTTGGTAAACTCACACTAAGAAAATGTAGAGAATTAATAAAGAAAAATGGTTTTTTGTGAGAAAGTGCCTATCAAATGTTCACTTGTGGAAACAAGTACCTTTAAAGTTTTTCATTTACAAAAACTACCTTAAAAACACAAAAGTTTGAGTGGCACTACCTTCCGTTAACATTCACCGTCAACTTCCCTCCATTATTACCACTTGAAATGTTATTTTTGCCCCTTATTACACAATCAATTATAACCCTAGTTCCCAATTGCACATCAATTACTTAATTCTTTCTTTTGTTCTACCCTTATAATGTAGAATGTTGTTTCTAGGAAAGTATACTTCTTAGCTTAGATTATCAATGGGGTTGACATTTGAACTAATTAGAGGTAAGAAGAGTTAAATATACATAGAATTTGTAACGGAATGAAAATTAAGTAGCGACAAGTTTAAAGTAGGCCCCATTAACGGTAAATTATGTTGAAATTCATTAAAAGGTAGTGCTAGTTAAAGTCGGTGTTTTTTAAGTATTTTTTTTTCTAAAATAAAACATTTAAAAGGTAGTTATTTCCAAAAGTGAGCAATTAATTGGTGGTTTTGAAAAATATCCGAAGAAGAAATTTAAACCTAAATGAAGAAAAAATTAGGGAAAAGCAAGTAAGATATGATTGAATTGATGAAAACCAGGGCGAATAATCATCAATTACAAGGTTAACCAATTTTCGTGAGGTCGGTGTTCTCCCCAATGATGTTTTCTCCCTCTAACTGAATGACTCTGCATTATGCCTCTCATCCCCTTTAATTAAACCATCACTTAACTGCCTTGCACAAATACTTAAGAATCTAACTACTTTACTGCAAGATAGCATTGCTACTCTTCCCACCAGATCCAACAAACTCTATTGTGCATTCACATCTTTTCCCTTGGTATTTGGTATTCCTTCTAGAATAAGTGAGAATTATAGAAGGTTTATGATGGTTCTCTGCAGATCGTGTTTGCCTCTGACACAGTAACACTTATTCACTTTTCCTACCTTAAGTTGTCTAATTTATTTCATCGTCTTTTACTAGTTTCCTTCTCAAGGTACACGAACATTAACATCCCATTTCATCCTTTAAATGGCCTTCCCATTGAAATCGTCCTGAAATATAATGGTCATAACATCTCAGTAGAGGGATATAATCCTGAACATGTTGCAGTCTTATTCAAACCCCATAAGGTCCAGCCATCCAGGCCTTCAACAAATATAATCCAAGATAGAACCTCCAACTCTCCAAGTAAAACTACAGTCCTCAAAGGTCAAGAATGTGGCTCATCACACATTATTCGCAAACAAGCATAACAGTCGGCTGGCTAGACTCTAGAATAAGAATGTTGATAACATAATAGTTATTGCTGCAGTCTCACCTGTTCAAAGTTGTTGACAGTAGCTGCACAAAGGTAGCCTGCACTTCTAGTAGCATCAAACTCGTCTTTGAACCGTTCCACCTGTGCCAGATAAAACAAGTTAGCTCAACCAACACAATTTCATGTGCTGAAATCTTTTGTTTTTTAATTTTTTTATTGGGGGAGGTGGGTTGGTTGTAGGGGAGAAAATAGTTAAAATCCTAATCTTTGAAAAAGAGGAAAATCAGCGAGTGATGATAAAAAAAAAGTGTACCTCTTCAACCTGTGTGGGATCCGAATTTAGTCCTACAACTGGAACACTATCATCCATAAAGTGACTAGCTTGTAAAAGAGTGCCATCACCTCCAACAGTTACGACCAAATCCACGTCTCGGATTGGGCGAGATAAATCAGTGTGAAATAGAGTTTCCCACTCAACCGACTTTCGTTTTAGAACTTCCTGACAAAAGCTTATAGCATCCCTGTGAACTTGAATTCTGTTGTCCAAATGGCGAAGTGTCTGCAGTTTTGTACAGAATTAATTGTACCCGGGTGACAATTACCCAAAAAAAAATGGTCATAGTACCGCATCTGATATAGCTTTACATAGTTACATGGCTTCAGACAACAACGATTACTCTAGTAGCATGACAACAGCTTTTAATTATTCAAGAAATCGTAACATTAGCATACATGTAATGTACTGTTCATAAGATAGAAAACAAAACAAAATCCAAGTTCACCATTAAGAGTTAAAAAATGAAACCATGAGGACCCAACAAGTGAATAATCCAGACAGATAAACTTTTCAAATATGCAGTTTCCACATTCACTCGATTTTTCTGTGACCTTATACATCAAGAAGATGGCAAGACACAGATAGCATGAAGTAGATGAGTGAACTATCGAGATAGGTTGTCCATGCCAAGTATCAGAAGTTTCATGTTAGTGTGAAACATGAAATCTTTCAAGGAATTGGACAATTCCTTTCCCTGCACCCAACTCGAAATGTGCTACTTCTTGATCAACGCTCAGATTGTGCAGGGGTGTGCATGGTGCTCTTGGTGCACCTGTCCCAAAACGCACATAAATAACAATAAAACGCAACAAAAATAAAAACCGCAAAAAAAAAGAACATTAACAAAAGAACATTAACAAAAAGAACATTAACAAAAAGAACACTAACAAAAAGAACACTAATATTGACAAATCAGACAAAAGGTACAAATATAAAAAGCAGTTATATTTTTTCTTGTTCTTTTAAGTTCTGGAAATGTTCTTTTCCAACCAATTTACAGTATGTTCTAATTAAAAAATAAAACTTTGATGAACTTTAAAACCAGATTTATAATTTTTCTTGTTCTTTTAAGTTCTGGAAATGTTCTTTTCCAACCAATTTATGTTCTAATTAAAAAATAAAACGACGAACCTTTGATGAACTTTAAAGCCAGTTCTATATTTTTTCTTGTTCTTTTAAGTTCTGGAAATGTTCTTTTTCAACCAATTTATGTTCTAATTCCGTTATTTTATTTATCAAAAGATATCTGAAAACAACACTATAAACATGTAAAAAGAACAATTGCTGATTCTAAAAAAGAACACACTGTTTTGATGCCACAGAAATAGAAAGTTATAAGAAAAGAACATTAAAATTTAAAAAGAACATAGAATTAAGAACAAGAAAATTTACCTTAATCACCCGATGCACCTTCATCAACAGCATAAACCTCTTTGAATGAATAAAAAAATTCAAAAAATAGCGAAATTGAAATAGTATTTCGCTTAATAAACTAGTTTTTTGTAAACGTAATTCAATTAAAATCACATTTCAGAGAAAGAAGGAGGAGAAAATTTGTTTTGAACTTTCTCTCTCATAAAATCTCTCTTTTGTTGGGAGAAACTAAAAGCACTCCTCTTTCTCTCTCAAGAATGTGTTTCTAAAATGAGAATTTATGAATCCAATAGGAGAAATATTATATATATAGAAAATGAAAAATAAAAAAAATAAAAAAAAAGAGGGGGAAGGATAAGAAATACAAGCCATGTTCATGATAAGAACGGTGCACTTGTTTTTTTTTTTTTTTTGGGTTTTGTTGTTCTGTTCTTTTATGTTTATTAGATATAAATCTTAATGTTCTTTTATGTTTGTTCTTTTTTCAAAAGTACAGTATTGAAAGGCAAATGAAGCTTTTACTTGACCCGCAACAAATGATGTTAAATCTTCAAAAACAGCTGAAAGAACAAGAAGAAAGGCTGAATAAACAGAGCAATTCCTCAAAAGAACAAAAAGAGGATGAACCTAAAAGAACATTATAAATAAAGAAAAAGAACATTATAAATACAGAAAAGAACATATCATGTAGAACACTTATTTTAACCATGTAAAACAATATTACCAATAAAAAAACGAACAACAATAGAGCATAAAAGAACATAATAAAGTAAAGAAAAAGAACATTAAAAATAGCAGAAAAGAACATATCATGTAGAACATTTATTTTAACCATGTGAAAAAAGAACAACAAAAAAAGATAAAAGAACAACAAAAATGGTAAAAGAACAATTTGATCTGAAGTGTGTAATATCAAAAGAACAACAAGCTAAAGCAAAAAAGAACAAAGAACAACAAGCTAAAGAAAAAAAGAACAACATGTTCAATAATTATTTTCTGTATTATTACAATCTCTTAATACATATATGAGAACCAATATATAAAAGAACAAAAGATAAGACTAAAAGAACATATAAAATCGAAAAAAGAACAGAAATCAAAATCACCAGAAATATATAATCAAGATACATTAATCATCAAAATTAGGAAAAATTGATATTATCAGTCCCAACTATGGCCGGTTTACGTTAAAAGGTCCCAACTTTTGATTATCTCATAGTGGTCCTAACTATAGAGAGTCCTTTCCAAAAATGGTCCCTTAGTTAAAATTAAGTGCTAAATAACTTAATTAAGACTCATATCTCTCGTGCAATAACCATATTTTTTAATTAAATGAAGTAAATAGAATAGTATGATATGCTTAAATCAACTTAATTAACAGTTTAATAAACTAAAGGACCATTCTGGGAAAACACACCTTAAAGTTGAGACCACTCTAGAATAATAAAAAGTTGGGACCTTTAAAAGTGAAGTGACCATAGTTAGGACTGTCAATATCAATTTTTCCTCAAAATTATCAAAATATAGAATCAAAATACATTAATCAAGGTTATTGAGAAATGCAGAAATCGAAATGATCAAAAAAATCAAAATAAATTGAAATGATGAAAATAATGAACATGGAAATCAAAATCATCATAAATAAGTAATTCGTTTTAAAAAATTGAAAAATTACCTTCACAAATCGAATTATCAGCAGAGGAATTCAAATTTGAAGAAGAAGAATCAATAGAATTTGACATTGAAGTAGAAAAATCAACCAATATCTGAGAATTTTCCATTACTTTCTCTCTCCTCTTCACAGTTTCTCTCTCCTTTCCATAGTTTTTCTCTCTCCTCTTCACAAATTCTGATTTGAAAATTATAAAAAAGAAGGTATATATACCAGAAAAATAGAGTGAAAAACAAAAGAACGAAAAAAAAGGGACAGAGCCAGTCATTGTTCTTTTTTTTAACAAAAGAACAACGTTTGTTCTTTTTTTTAACAAAAGAACAACGTTTGTTCTTTTTTTATCAGAAAAACAGCGTTTGTTCTTTTCTTCTCCGGATTCAACAAGATATCCGCGTTTTATATTTATTGCATGTCGTTTGGGCACCAGTGCACTTGGTGCACTGTGCACACCCCTGCACCATCATATTTGCGCTTCTTGATAGCAGTCATTCAACAGACACTTTTATTTACTAGAGTATAGACAGGGAAGTAGGCAGCTGAAATAGACATTCATTATAAGTTTATAACAAGCATGTTTTGCAAAAGGCTAGAGGCTAAATCTACAACTTTTTGTCCTTGGAATTACCCAAACTTACGATTACTCAGTCCATTATGGTAAACTAGCATCTAGAACTCTGAGATTTTGAGTATTACCATGACTAAAATAAAAAGTGAAGTCCCTAAAATGTTCTGCTAGGTGCCTAGGTCAAAAATTATTATCGTTCTGACAAAATCAAGATGGATTTCAGCAGATATGCACGAAAGACTCGACAAAAAGGATCTAAAAAAATAAAGTCTCCAATCTAAGAGTTACTCGAATCTCCATAAGTCCAAACATGGGATCATAGATGTTCTTATAGTTGCAAAACATTTTTCACTTTTATTGCAAACCCACCATACTACCATCATTTCCACTGAGTTCAACTCCATAGCATTGTCTACCAAATTAGTAGATATAGCCACGGATAAGCCAAAAGTGCACTTTGACTAGATAGAAGAAAGTAAGATTCTTGCTTGTTATTATCATATGGTGTATCATTTAGGGGAATATCCTAATAGACAGGATCAGTGTAACATAATTCGCTATATAATTCGCTTTTTCAATTCGCGGTTCGCCCAAAATGGGACAAATATAGGCGAAAACCGACCATAATTCGCTCTTTTCGGATCGCAATTCGCAGGGAGATTAGGGAATTATGTAACACTGGACAGGATACATGTATCTTCTAATTAATAGCCCAGTTATCTAAAGCAAGAGATTTGCGTAAAGGGGGAACAGTTCAAATGTGCAGTTTCAACATTGCAATGATATTATACATAGTTAACAGGATTTTTTATTGGACTAATTCTAACATTAACTCCACTACCAAAAAAAACAGTAAAGGTTTATAAGAGATATTTGATTAGCCTTTTATTACGCAAAGCTAGGAAATTTGAACTACAAATTTCTTTCTAACTATAAATTAATTGAAGCTAACATAAACATTTGAATTCTTAGTGTTTGAATTAACCTAAAAAATTGGCTAAAACAAAAGGTGGGGATAACGAAAAAGAACCTTAGAATTGGAAACTCCAGAAAATGATTCAGAAAGGCGAAGATGGTGAACATCAAAGGGTTTCAAGAGCAACAAAATCTTTCTCCTGGCCATTGTTTGTTCTCCTTGTCCATGTAGAAGCAATCGATTTTCCAGGTTCTGCGGTTCAATTCTGGGTGCCAAACTGAAACTCGCTGCTGAGGTTGTTAATGTGACACGCATCACACTGTGGCATCAGTGGGGGCGCCAAACTCACCGGCGGTGCTGAAACAAGCTGATGGTAGATTCGTAGAAATGGAATTTGGTTTTTTTTTGAGGGAAAGAAATGGAATTTGATTACATGTATGAATTATGATGAATGTGAATACTCGTGAATAACATTTTGGGACGGGAAATGATAAATCCAAGAAAGAATTTTACTTCATCCAAGGAAATCAACTTTAAAATAATGTGGATTTCCTTGGAAGAAGTAAAAATTTCCTTGGATTTATTTTAACTCATATTCCGATTAGTCACTAATAACATATCGTTAATCATAATTTAATTTATTTTAATTTATTGATTATTCAAATTAAAATTAAAATTTATAAAACAATCTCCAAAATTTATTAAACAAAAAATATTCCACGATTTTTTTTTTTGGTATTTTCGTGGGATTTTTTAAAGATTTTTTTAATTACTTAATTAACATAATTAAATCTATACCTAGTAGTATTTAAAAAGGATAACCATAAATTATTGGAAGCTATGTGTCACCATAGATTATTGGAAGTCATGTGTCATCTCTCATTTCATTCATCAATTCATTATTAGTTTTTATTTATTTATTTATTATTTCTATGTTTTACAACTTTAACTCCCTTCCATTTCATCTTCCTTTTCAACATCAATTACTAATAGTCTAATATACACATTAACCTCTTCCACTTCACCCCTTTAACATTCAATTAATTCAACATATAATTTATATATTTTTTCAACCTTCAAAGGGGTGACAATTTCATCAAAGTCCGACGGATATTCGAACAACCCGAACCGAATTTATGGTTGAAACCCGATTAAACATTGTTGTTAAACAGTGGCGTGTGGATTGGGTGATGGGTCGGGTCGGATTCGGATGGAGCTTCATCCAACCCGTCACCCGATCCATCATCTGATCCATCAATCCATCCGTTAAAATTATTAATTTTGTTTACTACAATTACGTAATTATTAATATAATCCTGTATGTATTACTTAATATTTTTTTTATTATTAGTATTTTTGGTTATTTTATAATGTAAATGTATCAAAATTATAATTCATTTGTCCACTATATTAACACATATTACTTTATATTGATTGATATTATAAATAAAGTTGACGATAATTTTAATTACACCGGCTAATCATCCGATCCACCTGATTCATCCGCGGATGCATGATGGATGAGTCGGGTGTGGATGGAGGGTAAATGGAGTGACGGATGGGTTGGATGATGGATGAAAAGTTGACGGATGGAGGCGGATGAATCTCCATCGGCCCGATCTACCTCCGATCCATTGCCACCCTTACTTCAAATTACACCTCTATTTAATTCATATATTACCAAAAATCACAAGTCCTCACTAATTAAAACTTTAAAAGACAACTGAACAACCATTATAATAGAACGGGCTCAAAAGCTAGTTATGATTTGTAATCCCCCGTAATTTTATACATTTCATTTATATATTTTAACGTATATTTAATATATTTAAATAAGAATTTACGAATTTTGGAAATAAATAATATAATTAACGTATATTTATTTATTACATTTTAATATTTTCAACGATTTACGAAATTGAAAATGATTTTAGAATTTTAAGTTAAAACGAATTCGAATTATGAAATTCCGTTCGATTGAAATTAGGAAGCAATCCTAACCATTTTGGATTCAACAAACTAAATCTTAATCCTAGCCCAAGTAGTAAAGCCCAAGTTAAATAAACTACCAAGTAAACCCATAACCCTCTCCTTGTTTTTACTTCACGTAAAACTCAAATCCCAAACCCTCCTTATTCCTCCTCCTTCACGTGAAACCAACCTCCTCCCTCTCCTCCTTGCAGCCCCCTCTCCGCCTGCGTCAACCACCATCAACAGCCGCCGCCGCGACCACCCTTCCACCTGCACGCCGCCGTCGGTAACTTCCTCTCCCCTCTGTTTCTTCTTCGATCTCCCTTTCCGTTTATCACTCCTCCTCTCCCCTTAATTGTGGCTTTCATTTTTCGCACAACCACCACCGAGGACCACCAGCATTCGTCACTACGCCCAACCACGCACCACCGTGTGCGGCTCTGCCACCAGCCGTCCTCCGTCGATACCTCTTCCTCTTCCCTTTCGTTTTCTTTTGTTCCCTTTCGTTCCCCTTTCCCTTGTTGTTTATTCATCCTCCTCACTCGTGTTATGTTGTTGCGGCAGCCACCACCGCGCGCACCACCGCCCCATTGCCGCGCGCACCACCGCCCCATTGCCGCCGCGCCGCCGCGCCGCTGAACCACCTCCGGCCAGCCTTCTTTCCTTCTCTCTTTTGGTTATTTCTTAAACCCTAAGTAATTAAATGTTTTAATTATATTTTATCAATTTAATTTATGTTTTGATTGAATAAATTTATGGTTTTTATGATTTAATTACTAATTTTTAGATTATATGTTGTCGAAATTAATTTAATTATTTTCAGATTTGTTAATTACGTTTAAATTAGGGTTTTAATGAAGTTTTATTAACTTAATTCATGTTTCGTGAATATAAATTATAAGTTTTTATGATTAAGTTAGATTTTCAGATTTTACATTATGCTTAATTGATAATTTAATTTTCAGATTACATAGTTGAATTGAAATAAGGAATTTAATTATTAAAGCATGGATTTTTAAGGTTTTAATGTTCTAAAATCATAATAGAATGATTATACATTATTAAAGCTATTATTTTTATGATCTTAAGAATGTTAATTATGTTTTGGAATAGTTGAAATTAGTTATGTTTCTGAAAATTTAAAGTACGATGTTTGCAAAGAGTTTTCAACGAATTTCAATCACTAATTTAATAATTATGATGATAGGAAATCAAAGGTTTAAGTTTTGATATTGGGAAATGTTCTAAATATGTTTAGGATGCATTTAGAATGCTTTGTTATGGTTTCCAATGATTAGGAATTGATTTAGGTACGTTTCTTGATTGTTTTAGGCGGAGAATTCTTTGTGGGCGACTTTTGAAAGTGTTAAAGTGGCCTATCAGTTTGTTTACACAAGGTACGTACATACCTGTGTGCTTGGAACGTGTGCTAATTGTTGAAACCATGTTGAATCTTGTTGTTGAACTTGGTTATGTTGATATTGTTGTTGAACTTGGTGATGTTGATATTATGGACGAACTGGGTTATATTGAATGTGCATGTTTAATACTGTTGGACAAACTTATTGAACTTATTTTGCACTATAAGAACTGTAACATGTTAGTATGGATGTTTGATACAAACATGTTGGTTGGGAACACTAGATTATTCTATATGATTGGGTTGGATCAATTGGTTGTTGTTCCCTTTCTATCTTTTCACTACTTTATAAGGGCGGAGGACCTTGTTTAGTAAGTTGAAACTTTATGCCCATATACAGGGTTGCTCATGGTTAAAGGAAAGGTTGGTTAAGTTGGAATGAGTCTTGATTGATGCTTTTATGATCACTTACTTAATTCCAAGATAAAAACAGTTGTGAACAAATGTGAATTGTCTGTCTTATGTAATGGTTGAGTCATAACGGAATCTCAATTTGTAAGTCATGTAAAGTGAAACTGAATAGCAATAGCTTTAGACTTTGCACGTCTGAAGTGACGGACAAACAGGAGTTGGGGTTCATGGTGGTAGCCCATGGCCTTTTCTGGGACCGGATTGATCACCGTGTCCTATTTTTATTTAAACGTTCCTCGATATCGCAGGTCACTGAGGTTACGGAGTCGCGCCCGTACCTCGTCTTCCTTAGTGAAGACTTCTGGATGGTCAACTCGGTCCATTGTCTATTTCAACTAAAATAATATTATGGTTATTAAGCCTAGCTTAGTCTAGTCAAGTATAATCGTCAATTTATTATGTTTTGTCTGTCTTTCCTTATATTTATTAGTATCATGTTAGGGTTGTTGGTTTGATAGTATCATGCTAGGATTGTTGTTGTTTTAGTATGTAGTACTCAGCTTTGCTGATTACGTGCTTTGTTTGTGTGTGTTGATCATGGCTATGCCTTATTGATCCTGTGATGACCCATCTTTGGTGAGCAGTCTCTAAGGACCAATAAGCGTTGCCCATCTACAGGTTTGAAGATGATGCATCATTGGGATCGGGATTAGAGAGCTTGTAGTTCTATTCGTTTAATTAAGTGATTTAATTTGTTAACTTGGATTTGAAATTTGTCGTACTATTCGTATTTCCTTAATTCAGTTAATTGGTTTGGACCTAATATGTAATAGATTATTTATGAACCTAAAAGTTAGTTTTATGTTTTCCGCTGCAAAATTCTGAATAAGCCGTAACGTTTTCACACGGGCGATAATGCCTTGATAATTCTCTATGTTTTATATTAAAAGGTTATTTTAGAAAAGAGAGAATTGTCGGGGTGTTACAAAGTGGTATCAGAGCTAAGGTTTTATTTTAATAAATTTCTAGGCGCCTAACCATCTAGTTATTCAAAATAAATTTCTTAAAAATCGAGTTTCTACGGATTATAGTGTTCAAAAATTGGTACTTTTTTTTTTGGGGGGCCGATTTCCTTTTATCTTGTTTGAAAGTATACGATATTCCTTATTTACGTTCGAAATCAAATTATTTTTCCAAGTTAAAGTGATACTTTCGACATTTTTATTTTTCTTATTATTTATTATTCAAACAAATAAATAAAAATAATATGAATACAATTTTTTTTTTTTTAAAAAGGAGTTCAATTTTTTTTTAGTTGGTTTAAAAGTTAGAATTCGTTAGTTAGGAAATATAAAATCTTTTTCGAATTAATAACTTTATTTTCGAATTTATTCGCTACGCATTTCCTTAATTCATTTTACTTTATTTATTTTATATTTTTATTTATGTTATTATTCTATGTTATAATTTTCTTATATTATCGTTCTTTTACTTCGTCATTTAAATTATTTCAATGATTTAGTTTATGAGAGATGGGTAGTATAAGAAGGGCATATAAGATAGAATTATATGTGCATTAGTAGCTAGTCAACGCTAGCATTAGAAATTGATTGTCATGTACGTGCGTGTGCTAATTGTTTAAGTGTTACATTTACATGTGCATAAAGAATTGTTTGATTCCACCAAACTTATTGATCATTGAACCTTGTTTATGTTTTGGCTGGAAAATCGTTAGTGAGACCTTGAATTGTCTATTTCAGGAATAAAATGTTTCTTTCCAAGTATACCAACATAGGATCCTTCGAGAAACTTGATATAGAAACCCCTGATATTTACGTGAAGAAAATTGTGTTTGGATGTGAATATTATGCTAAAGTTCATGGGCAACCTATCTTAATGAGAAAGGATATCATAGCAGCCACTATCATTAATTGCTTACCTAACAAATTTCCATACCTAGAACTCAAGGAAAAGTTTAAAGACATGCATTCTGATAATGGAACTCCAAACTTGACTAAGTATGGGACTTGGGATGGTAGATGGAAATATGATTCAGAAATTCTGACCACCATTATTGAGGCGGCAGAAAGTGGGTTTAGAGACGGTAAAATCGTAGGGAGTCATGTTGGAGATGCCGTTACAGAAGAACCTATGGGAATAAGTGTAAATAATGACCTAGAAGAAAATGATGTAGCTGTGGAGAATGAGAATGTAGGTGTTGAGGCAGAGAATCCTAACCTAGTGGCCCATGAGCCAACCATTGAATTTCTAGTGATTCAGATGCATAGCTCGAAAGTGAACAGGAGGTGGCAAGTGAGCCTAATCAAGATAAAGATATGGAAGAAGATGAAGACCCTGGAGAAGAGTTTGATGATTTTGAGATCTAAATTTCACTCCGCAAGTTTCAGGAGCAATGGATAGGCAAGAGGCCACAAATATTTTGAAGTCATAAATAGTTAATTAGCTCTTTTATGTTTTAAAGAATAAGTAGCGAAGCTACAACAGTTTAAAGTTAAAGTTTATTGAAGTTTGAAATGTTCTTTATTATTTTCAAGGATGTAATAAACCTTTATAGAGTTAGCAATAGAAGTTAAAGTATTCATTTCCAGTTTGAGAATTCCATTATTCGCCAACAATAGTTTATGTTTGTGTCATAGAACTTTTATGTTAATTTGAGGACAAGTGCGTTATTATGGTTTAGAAATTGTTATTAACATTCTTTTGAGGAATAGAGTTAGATTATTGATAATCCAAATGATCATGAGTTTATTTTGGGCACCCGAATGGGAATATTATTACTTATTTGTTGTGATTGAACTTCCATTCATTGGTTTTCAAATTGTATGTCCTTGATGGGGATATTTTCTTGAATGAGTGACGATGATTGCTCTATTATTGGTGTACATTCTTGAATAAGTGTTTGTTGATGCGATTTCTATGATCAAATCTAAATTTCTTTCGTAGAGGGGACATATGAGTTATTTTAGGTCGCACACTAGAATGTCAAGCAATAGTGAGTTAGTTGCTACTATTCGCCTTTTGGCGGGAAGACTGGCTGAAGAGAGAACTGAGCGTCCTGATTCTACTGGGGACATGTTTGAGAGACTAACCAAAGTTAAGCCACCATACTTTAAGAAGCAAGCTGATCCTACCTTTTTAGAGAACTGGGTTAGAGAGTTTGAGAAACTGTTTGGGGATGTGAACTGTCTTGAGAACAGGAGAGTGGGTCAAGTTGTACTGTACTTGGAAGATGAGGCTGATTTGTGGTGGAGAGAAAATGGGGTTAGACTTAGCGCTGTTGAGAGATTCAATTGGGCTTCGTTGTTACTGCCTTAAGGAAACTCCTTTAATGAGAAAGCAAAAGGCACAATAATTGATAAACCTCGTGATGGGATTGGCTAAATTTGTACAAGGCTAAGATAGACGTACTGTGAAATTCAGAAAGTAAATTTAAGGAACCATATTGGAAGATTGACCTCGTATAGATGTTTTGAGAAGTCCAAAAACCTTTAGTTTTTTCTGTAATGCAAGTGAGGACTTGATGAATAAGGAGTGTGAACTATTTTTCTGCAGTGTGTTAGAAGTGGGTAAAGAAGTTGGAGTGGAAATCAAGGATGTTGCCATTGTGAGTGGATTCATTGATGTGTTTCCGAGTGAAATTGCAAGTATGTTACCTGTTGGAGCCTTTGAGTTCACTATAAACTTAGTTCCTGGAACGACACCTATAACTAAAGCACCATATAGAATGACACCTCTCAAAATGAGCAAATTAAGACACAATTGCAAGAGTTGTTTTGTTAAGGGGCATATTAGGCCTAGTGCATCACCGTGGGGAGATCCTGTGTTGTTTGTTAAGGAGAAAGATAAGAGTATGGAATTATGCATCGATTTTAGGCAGCTAAACACCATCAAGAACAAGTACCCTTTGCCTAGGATAGATGACATATTGGATCAATTGAATTAGGCGAGTGTGTTCTCGAAGACTGAGTTGTGTTTGAAGTATCACCAATTAAGGATAGCTGATAAGGGCCTAAGACCTCATTAGGACTCGTTATTGTCATTATGGGTTTAGAATAATGTCTTTTGGGTTAAGCAATGCACCTGCCATAATTATGGATTTGATGAATAAGATTTTCCACGAATTCCGAATTAAGTTCGTTATTATATTGATGATATCCTGATTTATCCAAGGAATGAGAAAGAGCATGACAAACACTTGAGGATTGTTTTGGAGACTCTTAGAAAGAATCTAGTGTTATGTGAATGAAGTATACAAATCTTGAAGTCACGTGTGTATAAGTGACACCGACGGAAAAGTGAAGACTAAATTGATTAAAAACTACGTTACTTAAGGGAATAAAATTAAGAGAAGATTCGAGTGGTCCAGGATCGTTAGAAATCATTTGTTGTCTTGAAAAGATGGGAAATATACGAATTGGTGAAAGAGCTAAGAGTTAATCCCAAGAGTTATACATCCATGAAAGACGTGATGAGGTTCGGTAAAAAAAAAAAAAAAAAAAAAGTGAGCAGAAAGCGTTTCTGTAGATCCTACTAAGATTCAAGTTGTGACTGAGTGACCTACTCCAAAGAACGTGTCCGATATTTGAAGTTCTCTAAGCCTAGACGACTATTATAGGAAGTTGTGAAAGACTTTTCGAAGAAAGCAAAACCAATGACCAACTTGTTGAAAAAAGAATTGAAATTCAAGTGAAGTGAGAAATGTGAAAAAGCTTTCTAGGTTTTAAAGGAGCGTGTAACCTTCGCACCTGTTGTCGCATCAATTGAAACCTTATAAGGCTAATTACCCTACCCATGACCTAAAGCTAACTGCTATTGTGTTATCTGTGAATATTTGGAGACATTACCTTTATAGGGAAACATGTAAGATCCTTGCCGAGCACAAAAGTTTGAAATTTTGGCAGTAAGGTCCAGTTGAATCTTGGGGACGACATTGAAAATGAGTATTGCTTTCCACCCTGCAACCGATGGTCAGCCTGAGAGGACTAACCAAACCATGGAAGATATGTTGAGAGCCTGTGCTATTGACTTTAAAGGGCAGTTGCTAAACCATCTAGATTTGATTGAATTTTCGCGCAACAATAGTTACCATGCGAGAATTAAGATTACACCTTTTAAGGCGTTGTATGGAAAGAATTGTAGGAGTCCTACTTGCTGGAATGATTTTAGGGGAAATATTGTATTGGGGATAGAATTCCCTGAAATGAGTTACGGGGGCGTAACTCGTTTTCTTTAAGAGGGGTAGAATGCGATAGAAATTCGCGCTTTTTACCTATTTTTATAGCAATTTTATGCATTTTACGCTCATTTTTAGCAACTTATACATGTTGATGCAAAGTAAATAGATTCTCCGCATAAGAAAAAGGTGTTCATGAATAACACAAGCAACTTTAAGTTGGCAAAAGAGTGCACAAGAGTGGCACAAAGTACTTCTACAATAAGAATAAGTTGAAAAGTTTGGAAAGATATGTGAATTTTCGTGTCAAGTTTCGGGACGAAACTTCTTTTAAGAGGGGTAGATTGTAATCCCCCGTAATTTTATACATTTCATTTATATATTTTAACGTATATTTAATATATTTAAATAAGAATTTACGAATTTTGGAAATAAATAATATAATTAACGTATATTTATTTATTACATTTTAATATTTTCAACGATTTACGAAATTGAAAATGATTTTAGAATTTTAAGTTAAAACGAATTCGAATTATGAAATTCCGTTCGATTGAAATTAGGAAGCAATCCTAACCATTTTGGATTCAACAAACTAAATCTTAATCCTAGCCCAAGTAGTAAAGCCCAAGTTAAATAAACTACCAAGTAAACCCATAACCCTCTCCTTGTTTTTACTTCACGTAAAACTCAAATCCCAAACCCTCCTAATTCCTCCTCCTTCACGTGAAACCAACCTCCTCCCTCTCCTCCTTGCAGCCCCCTCTCCGCCTGCGTCAACCACCATCAACAGCCGCCGCCGCGACCACCCTTCCACCTGCACGCCGCCGTCGGTAACTTCCTCTCCCCTCTGTTTCTTCTTCGATCTCCCTTTCCGTTTATCACTCCTCCTCTCCCCTTAATTGTGGCTTTCATTTTTCGCACAACCACCACCGAGGACCACCAGCATTCGTCACTACGCCCAACCACGCACCACCGTGTGCGGCTCTGCCACCAGCCGTCCTCCGTCGATACCTCTTCCTCTTCCCTTTCGTTTTCTTTTGTTCCCTTTCGTTCCCCTTTCCCTTGTTGTTTATTCATCCTCCTCACTCGTGTTATGTTGTTGCGGCAGCCACCACCGCGCGCACCACCGCCCCATTGCCGCGCGCACCACCGCCCCATTGCCGCCGCGCCGCCGCGCCGCTGAACCACCTCCGGCCAGCCTTCTTTCCTTCTCTCTTTTGGTTATTTCTTAAACCCTAAGTAATTAAATGTTTTAATTATATTTTATCAATTTAATTTATGTTTTGATTGAATAAATTTATGGTTTTTATGATTTAATTACTAATTTTTAGATTATATGTTGTCGAAATTAATTTAATTATTTTCAGATTTGTTAATTACGTTTAAATTAGGGTTTTAATGAAGTTTTATTAACTTAATTCATGTTTCGTGAATATAAATTATAAGTTTTTATGATTAAGTTAGATTTTCAGATTTTACATTATGCTTAATTGATAATTTAATTTTCAGATTACATAGTTGAATTGAAATAAGGAATTTAATTATTAAAGCATGGATTTTTAAGGTTTTAATGTTCTAAAATCATAATAGAATGATTATACATTATTAAAGCTATTATTTTTATGATCTTAAGAATGTTAATTATGTTTTGGAATAGTTGAAATTAGTTATGTTTCTGAAAATTTAAAGTACGATGTTTGCAAAGAGTTTTCAACGAATTTCAATCACTAATTTAATAATTATGATGATAGGAAATCAAAGGTTTAAGTTTTGATATTGGGAAATGTTCTAAATATGTTTAGGATGCATTTAGAATGCTTTGTTATGGTTTCCAATGATTAGGAATTGATTTAGGTACGTTTCTTGATTGTTTTAGGCGGAGAATTCTTTGTGGGCGACTTTTGAAAGTGTTAAAGTGGCCTATCAGTTTGTTTACACAAGGTACGTACATACCTGTGTGCTTGGAACGTGTGCTAATTGTTGAAACCATGTTGAATCTTGTTGTTGAACTTGGTTATGTTGATATTGTTGTTGAACTTGGTGATGTTGATATTATGGACGAACTGGGTTATATTGAATGTGCATGTTTAATACTGTTGGACAAACTTATTGAACTTATTTTGCACTATAAGAACTGTAACATGTTAGTATGGATGTTTGATACAAACATGTTGGTTGGGAACACTAGATTATTCTATATGATTGGGTTGGATCAATTGGTTGTTGTTCCCTTTCTATCTTTTCACTACTTTATAAGGGCGGAGGACCTTGTTTAGTAAGTTGAAACTTTATGCCCATATACAGGGTTGCTCATGGTTAAAGGAAAGGTTGGTTAAGTTGGAATGAGTCTTGATTGATGCTTTTATGATCACTTACTTAATTCCAAGATAAAAACAGTTGTGAACAAATGTGAATTGTCTGTCTTATGTAATGGTTGAGTCATAACGGAATCTCAATTTGTAAGTCATGTAAAGTGAAACTGAATAGCAATAGCTTTAGACTTTGCACGTCTGAAGTGACGGACAAACAGGAGTTGGGGTTCATGGTGGTAGCCCATGGCCTTTTCTGGGACCGGATTGATCACCGTGTCCTATTTTTATTTAAACGTTCCTCGATATCGCAGGTCACTGAGGTTACGGAGTCGCGCCCGTACCTCGTCTTCCTTAGTGAAGACTTCTGGATGGTCAACTCGGTCCATTGTCTATTTCAACTAAAATAATATTATGGTTATTAAGCCTAGCTTAGTCTAGTCAAGTATAATCGTCAATTTATTATGTTTTGTCTGTCTTTCCTTATATTTATTAGTATCATGTTAGGGTTGTTGGTTTGATAGTATCATGCTAGGATTGTTGTTGTTTTAGTATGTAGTACTCAGCTTTGCTGATTACGTGCTTTGTTTGTGTGTGTTGATCATGGCTATGCCTTATTGATCCTGTGATGACCCATCTTTGGTGAGCAGTCTCTAAGGACCAATAAGCGTTGCCCATCTACAGGTTTGAAGATGATGCATCATTGGGATCGGGATTAGAGAGCTTGTAGTTCTATTCGTTTAATTAAGTGATTTAATTTGTTAACTTGGATTTGAAATTTGTCGTACTATTCGTATTTCCTTAATTCAGTTAATTGGTTTGGACCTAATATGTAATAGATTATTTATGAACCTAAAAGTTAGTTTTATGTTTTCCGCTGCAAAATTCTGAATAAGCCGTAACGTTTTCACACGGGCGATAATGCCTTGATAATTCTCTATGTTTTATATTAAAAGGTTATTTTAGAAAAGAGAGAATTGTCGGGGTGTTACATGATTAACAAATAGTTACGATGTCATTAGTGACTAATTGGCCGAAGAGAGGGAAAAGTAGCAATTGACAACAATAGCTAAAAAACTATGTGAGTAATTGTACTTTAAAAAACCTAGGTAGTAATTCACAAAATTTTCTATTCCTTACCCAGAAAAGTAAAAGAATAAAAATGTAAATTAGTAAATTTAGCAATTTATTGTAATAATTCAACATAACATTACTCACTCCTCCCGTTATTTAAAAAAAAAAGGAAATTAACTCTATCCCTTTTTGTTTGACTCATTTTTTCATTGTGGTAGGTCCTCAAATATTGCCCTAGTGCTATAAATGACATGAGTCTGACTGCTACTAAGTATTCAATGTATTAGTGCTTGTTTCGTTGCATGTAAAAAAATGGTATAATTTTCTATAAAATTTTAATGCCCATAAATATCTAATTTTTTTATTTATGAATATCAAGTTTGTTACTAGAACATACAACCCATCAAAAAAAAAAAGTTGGACATACAAGAATTTCTAATGCTCATCAGACTTTTCACTCAGATTGTAGGGGGAGAGCTAGAGAGGTAAGCTAATTCCTCCGCCTCGTTGAGTAGGATTAAGAGATTCGCTATTGTCAACCCAACAATGGAACATACATCTACTTTCTAGGAAATAAAATTCTCGTATGTCAACCAAACAACCATTTAGAGAACAAAAGGAAGTAGGTTGTATAATCAAATATCACATGAGTCGATATGACGCTAAAAATTAACCGACTGAATTCTTGCAAAATGATAAATTGAAAAAGAAAGATTTGAAATCGATCGATATATTTCTTCTTTCTCAAAACAAATGGGTCAACCAAGCCCTTCTAGGAACTCGTTTAAGAGAAGAAAAAAAAAAAAAAGAGATCTTATGTAAATACCGTGTTGTTCATGGAGATTCTGTAATATTCCATTTCAAAAACAGAAATACTAACTGGTAATTTTTGGAGATTAGATGCAGTTGATAGTTCACCATCTGGCATGTACAGAATGAAATCCTCGATTCTACAAGAAATTTTGTGAAATGCACACATACGAGTATACACTAATTACTCCTTGATATTGGTTACATCAGCAAAAATTGTATACGGAGCATCATTTTTTCTCATTTAAGCAGTAGAAACTGAATAATGTGTGTTTTCTGGATTCTGGATTCTTGATTACTAATTAGTAATTACTATTATGTTGCAATAGTTAAAGTACATAAAACATAGGCCCAAAAGAACTTAAAGAGTGTTAATAATGGATAAAATATCAACTAATCCCTACACAAACCAAAATTTTCAAAACAACTACGCGACAAAACCCTCCAACACTTGACAAACAGCTTCCCCAACACAGCACAACCGCTTTCAACATTATAATCAAAATGTGATTGGGAAGCACAATACACAGCTTGATTAAAACAGTTTTGTCTAGAGCACCAATTTGTTGAGCCTACATGCGATTGGTCTTCCATTCAGCAGGATTACGCTTGAAACATTGCCTTTTCCTCGACATAGCACAAACAGGTCAAAACTTCAGCTAATAATTCAGGGGATTGCGTTCATCGCCTTCTCATTCCCCGCCCGCGGCCACCTGCTCCTCGTCCTCTACCTCCCATACCTCAAAATGTAATTGGGAAGCACAATACACAGCTTGATTAAAACAGTTTTGTCTAGAGCACCAATTTGTTGAGCCTACATGCGATTGGTCTTCCATTCAGCAGGATTACGCTTGAAACATTGCCTTTTCCTCGACATAGCACAAACAGGTCAAAACTTCAGCTAATAATTCAGGGGATTGCGTTCATCGCCTTCTCATTCCCCGCCCGCGGCCACCTGCTCCTCGTCCTCTACCTCCCATAGCAGCAGCATCTCCTTGAGCACTCTCTGACTGCAGTACACCACAAGTTCATTTAAATATCTCTCCAAGTTCTCTGCTTACTGGAGTTGCACATTTCCCTCTATTAACAGACAGCCCATTTTAATGTGAAATTTAATCTCCACCCATTATTTTATACAATCATTTGTACCTAACTTTATGACAAAAAATCACTCTAGTTTCTTCTTGGCAGTACAGGATAAACTCAAGTGGAATACTTTTTTTTTATTGAACAAGTTATGACAATACAACACTACTTTTTTTAACTCAACGAGTAATCAATAATCATTCAAAATATCAAACAGCTAACCAGTAGACAATCAACAATATCATATACTTCGTATTTTTTTTACCTTGGGATTCTTCACTGTTTCATCAACGCTCAAGACAAGACAGGCTGCTTCTGAAGCTGCATTTATTGCATTTATCTGGAACAATATAATAGTTGCCCGGTGAAATAAATGCCATATGCTACAACAATCTAGCACAAACAGAAATAATACATACTTTGACAACTGCTGGCTCCCAAACAAAATTGGCAAAGGAATCAGTTATTCCTCCAGTGTTGATGTCCACCCCATAATTAGCACCCTCACCTACAAATAAAAATGTTAAGCTACCATTAAACGTCTTTTCCAGCCCCTAATCTTTAACATATAACAGGGTCGGGTCAAATCATTGGACACATGAATAGAAGCAACAGTACCAGAGGGAAGCGCATGCTTCTGTCTCAATTTGTTCAGCACATCCGTCGCATCAAATCCAGCATTGTCACAAAGCTGTCTTGGGATTACCTGATATACGACGGAGTATTTTTAAGCAAGCGGAGAAGTATTATCAAAGAAATGTGCAACCAATTGAAAAAACGAAGGATAGTCAGCTACAGCGTTAGATGGTAAAAAATCGCAACTTCATATCTTTTACTCTCTCCGTTGCAAACTTGCTATTTTGGGGTGTTTCAAAAAAATTGCAACACTTAGCTTTCTGGCAACTTTCTCATTCACTTTTTTAATACCTGGCCCACCCTTTCTCTCCCCCCTTCTCTATATATTCATTAAGATATGCTTTTTACTTATTGTATGATTACATGGGTTAGCAACCCACTTGTTGCCTCTCTCCTCTTGCCCAATATATTGTGTCGTTTACAAGTGTCAATTTCAGTGCAACGGAAAAAGTACTACATAGATAAAGGCTTAAATTAATTGCACGTTGCAGAACTTGATGTCAAGCAATAACAGAACTATAACGGAAGGCTGAAGACCAAGGCACAAATGGGGCTGTAACATCTCCACACCAGGTCATGGCCTCCATGGAAAGAACATATTTCTTGGAAAGAGAATTTGAAAGCAATGATAACAAAGGCATAAATCAGGACCAACCTCCAAAGCTTTGGCATAAGAGTTTATAAACAGCTGAGATTTTCCAGCTATTGTTCTGGCATGCTGTCTTAGGTGTCGGCTTATTTCCATCTGAAAAACATAACCACATCAGCACAGAAAATACCATTATAAAGTGACCACGGCAGAGTTAATTTTGTTATTATATCACATACATCTATGGCCCCACCACCAGCAACAACGGTAGAGTTCTTAACAGCTCTTCTAACTATCATAATAGCGTCGTGCAGGCTGCGCTCTGCTTCTTCAATGAACTGAAATGATACAAAAAATGCATATCAAGAAAAATATAAATAACAAAGCATAGTTAACATACTAGGAAGTCCACTCACCTGATCAGCTCCACCACGAAGAACAATGGTGGCTGTATGACCAGAAGGACATCCACTGAAAATATTGAACCTCTCATTTCCAACTTGCTTCTCCTCAAATATCTCACATGTTCCAAGAACCTTCCAAATCCAAGATTACTCAGAATAAAAAAAAATATTAAATCCCATCTCATATCAGCAGCAATCAAACTAACCATACCTCATCAATTATGTTGTTGACTGATGTTTGGACAGTCCCACCAGTTGCAGCAGCAACACGCTGTAGATCTTCTTCAGCAACACGGCCAGCACAGAAAATATCTCTATCACAAAATACTGCAGATAAGGAGAATTCATCATGGCTGTGAACTAATATCAGAATTAATCTGTAAATCATAAGACTACAAGATTACCAAAAGGAACAATTGACCATAAACCATCACCCGCATACAATTATTACGAACATTTTACAAAATAAAAAATGTATGTTTTAAAAGGATAAACAAATTTGAAAGTGATTAAAATATTGAAGTATCGAACTATAATAAGCAATTGATGAAATAAGTAGATTAGTAAATAATGGTTAGAAGTGAAAAGATAACACAGACAGCAATAGCAAATTATAATACGGAAACTTACAAAACTAAAGCATTAAATTCCTAAATTTTAAGGTATACAAGATATCAGTGCAGTAGCAATCACAACATAGACAAATGAGTTGAGGAAAGGTAAGATAGGGGGAAAATCATATTGCCCACAAACCTATCTTAAAAGGAAGACACCTTATGATCCACCACATAAAACCTAGCACAACACTACAACCCACTCAAAAAGCCATATCTTCCATTAACTCTTAGCGGGACAAGTCTTGCCACAACCACATCATCAAATATTCTTAGGCCTGCCTCTACTCGGCAACTAAGTGCCTACTTCATATAAGTTTTGACTCACACGTCACTGTTAAGTGTTAACATACGTTGCCTCCCAACTTATTTCTTCTCATTTCATTTTTTATATTATCTACCCTACTCCCTTCGTCCCCAATTGAACTTCCAAATTGAGTTGGGCAGAAGTATAAAGGAGAGAAATTGTGGTGGGTTAAAACACATAAGTGGATATTTTTCTAATGTTTTTTGGGGGGAGGTGATAGCAAGTGGGGCCACAAAGTATGGAGGTAACTCGGTAAGAGATTCAAAAACAATATTTCCTCCGTTTTTTTTCTTTTTTTGAAAGTTGCATATTACTTGTATCATTTTCTCTAATGGTATGTATGCATTCACATGCCTTTTTGTGTGTTCACCCACACCAAATACCCATTTTACTCTTATACATATTTTATACTTCCTCTGTTCGTTTTTACTCGCAACGTTATTCACTTTACGCATGCCAATGCATAACTTTGATCATTAATATCTTTAATTCTCTTTAAGCAAAAATTATAAAAAGTTGATATTTTGAAAATACACATTGAGACTAAGCTAACAAGATCTCACATGTCTATGTTTTATGTTACATATAAATCACTAACAAGAGTCGAAGTAGAATATGTGAATAGTGTAAAAAATCCAAACGCTGCGTTATTGAAAATCGGAGGAAGTATTTATCATTAATACCTAACATTTTCTACTTAATTTGTTTGTTATCACATGGGCATATTCTTGATATTTACTTCCTTTCTTAATGTTTGTGCTCAGCCCAAATGGTATTTATTATGAGGACCCAACCCAAGGCGAGAAATGCGAAAGTTACGGAACTGTATAGTTGCAATCTAAGAAACAATCACATCCTCGCCAGCATAAGCTTCTAGATTTAGCTCTCTCGGCTGTCTAAGACTCTATCTACCCCATAAATAATAGATAATTTGATAGCTACACTACAAAATATACTCTAAAATTTATAAAATATTTTCTTACGACAAAGAAATCCTTAGACAAGACACATTCAACTAGAGCAAAAAACATTAAGGTTGACTAACTCACTCAAACAAGTACAGAACAAAATACACAGCAATGTAAAGGATGACTAGATAAGACACATTCAACTAGAGGAAAAAACATTAAGGTTGACAATCAACAATAACCTTCCTTCCCTGAGACATGCGAATTGAATATTTATGAATTCAGAATGCAAACATGGCCTAAAAAATGACATATCGCACGTCTATCATTTTGTGTTATATAATTTTTAGGAACCAACACATGTTTACAGAATAGCCTATCGTCCATTTAACAAGAACAAAAAGAAATAAAAGAAGATCTGATCTCATCAAGATAAAACCATCAAAGAAGAAGACACTGCACAGTCACAACTGTTGAGCAGTTCCATTACGAACATCACTAATTTTGAGTCCCTCTTATTTAACCTACACATGAAGTATGTAAATAAACCCATAGCTCATCTTAACATATATCGAATATATCAATAAAGAGAATCTATATTTTTGAATAACGAACTATCTTAATTATGAAAAAAAACAAACTAGCATGAGTAGCATCCCTCTAATGCGAAGTTCTGTTCTTCTAGAGTTGATTTAAACAAAATTTCCCATACCACTGTCTCACCCAATTGAACCACTTCAGTGATCTTCATCAGACAAGGTAAATGCAATACAAGCAAAATATAAGTATAAACATAAAGCACACAAAGGTCAATCACAGGAAGGTTCAAAAGTCATTACCTGTGTTGCCAGGTCTCCAATTGCCAACCGTGAAAGAACAATTTTAGCACCAGTCTGCACACATTTGTCTAATTTGTCATAAATGATATTCCATTCAGCATCAACAATTGACTGATATTGGGATGGATCTGAAAGCCTGCAGCAGAGAGGAGTTAACGTAAGACAACCAAATGCATACAATATGTCAGTAAACAAATCATCAACTAAGTTTACCTTATCTCTGCATTTTCTTTCTCAGATTTCAGTTCCAACTCAATGTTCAACAGTAGTATCTTAGGTGACAAAAATTTCTTAGGCTGCTGTTCAAAACCAGCATAAGAAAATGTCTTCTTAAACGCTACACCGTTGACAAGAAATGAATCCCGCATGTTGCCTCCTGGTACCTACATGAAACGCCAACTATATTATTCCTGTCTCACTATCAAGGATTCCATAAAATATCAAAAGAAAATCTTTTGAGCATATACATGTTTACAAAAGCATTTGGGTTTGATATATAAAAAAAAGAACATACAACCCTAAGTAGCACCCTAACAAGTGATTGCTGAAGTTAGCGCGGGTTCTTCAAGAGATAGGATAGGATAGGGAGAGTAAACATCAACTGAAGGTCTGAAGTTGCTCACCTCTTTCTGAGTATCCTGTAATTGAAACCCCTTCTACAATCGCGGGGACATCTTGCTGTATTCCTACAACATGGTCCTGAAAACCCTTATTTTTCACCCCCTTTTCCACACCACTGATTGCATTCATTCCTAGCCTTATATTAACGAGTCAGTGGAAACTGGAAGAGTTAAGGGGGGGAGCGACTACTTATGTAACACCCCGACAATTCTCTCTTTTCTAAAACAACATTTTAATATAAAACGTAGAGAATTATCAAGGCATTATCGCCCGTGTGAAAACGTAACGGCTTATTCAGAATTTTGCAGCGGAAAACATAAGGCTAACTCTAGGTTTATAAATAATCGATTATAGGTTTAATCCCAAAATCATCCAACGAAAATAAGGAAATATAAATAGTACGACAAGTTTAAAGTCCCAATTAACAAAACCAAGTTAACTTAGCAAATCAAAACTAAATACAAGCTCTGTATTCCCGATCCCAATGATGCAACATCTTCAAACCTGCAGATGGACAATGCTTATTGATCCTTAGAGACTGCTCACCAAAGATTGGGTCATCACAGGATCAATAAGGCATAGCCATGATCAACATGCACAAGCAAAAGCACGTAATCTGCAAAGCTGAGTACTACATACTAAAACAATAATAATCCTAACATGATACTATTGAACGAACAAACCTAACATGGTACTAATAAAACACGAGTAAGGACAGACAAAACATGTTAATTTGACGACAACACTTTACTAGGCTAGGCTACACTGGACTAGACTTTTACAACAATAACATTATTTTAATTGAAATAGTCAATGGACCGAGTTGCTACTAGAAACTTCTTCTTCTTCACTAAGGAAGACGAGGTACGGGCGCGACTCCGTAAACCCCAATGACCTGCGATATCGAGGGACTTTTAAATAAAAATAGAACCGGGGATCAATCCGGCCCCAGAAAAAGTCATAGGCTACCCATGACCTCAACTCCTGATTGTCCGTCACTTTAGACGTGCACAGTCTAAAGCTATTGCTACTCATTTTCACTTTACATGACTTAACTTTTAATACTTGGTTATGACTCATCAAACATAAATATTATATTCAACAAGTAAACACAACTTCTTTTATCTTTGAATTAAACAAGTGATCACAACGTTCAACCAAGAGCCAATTCCAACTATTTTAATCCTTCCTTTATCCATATTTAAAAACCTTTATTAGGTATAAGGTTCAACTACCAAACAAGGTCCTCGGCCCTTATAACGTAGTGAAAATCTAAAGAGGAACAACGATCAATAAAGATCTAAACCAATATTAAATACTATAAAGTTCCTCAAAACAACATGCTTGCATCAATATTCCATGCTAACATGATTCAATTCTTATAAATAAAGTTCTATGCTCAGCGCATTAATTCAACGACATTGAACATGAAATTCCAACATAAACAAGTTCATAAATATATTCATCATATTCTCAATACAACACACATCCAAGCACACAGGTATGTATGTACCTTGTGTAAACAAACTGATAGGCCACTTTAACGAATTCAAAAGTCGCCTACAAAGAATTCTTCGCCTAAAAACAACCAATAAAATTCCCCAATCAATATCCAACCATTTACAGCAATACTAAAGTACTCTAAATACACCCTAAACATATTTTGAACCATCCCAAATATCGTAACTTAACTAAATAACCTCCAAGCATAATAACTATTAAACTAATGATCCCAAAACGTTCTAAACTCCAATAAAACATCCATTTTAAAATTTCCAGCAATATAAAATAATTTCAAACGTCTACAAAACATAATCAACGTTCTTAAAATCATAAAAATAATAGCTTTAATAATATATAATCATTCTATTTTGATTTTAGAATATTAAAACCTTAAAAATTCATGCTTTAATAGTTTAAAATACTTATTTAACCAAATTAATAAATCTGGAAATTAAATTTGTTACTTAAACTTAATATAAATTCTGAAAATATACTTTAATCATAATAACTTGTAATTTATATTCAATAAACACGAATTAAATCACTAAACTAATTTAAAAGCCTAACTTACATATTAATCAACCAAAGCTGAATTTAATTAATTTACAATCTCAATATCAAATCTGAAAATTATAATTTAACTATAAAGATTAATAATTTAATTCAAGAAACATAAATTAAAATCAATAACCTTAAATCAAAATATTTAAATAACTTAGGGTTTAAGAAATAACCAAAACAAGAAGGGGAGAAGAAGAGGTTGGCCGACGACAAGGGGCGGCGGCAGCAGGAACAAATGGTCGCGAAGGTTGGTGGCGCGACGGCGGTTCAGGTGGCAGGGAGGTCGTTGCACGACGTGAAGAAGGGAAGACGAACGCGTGGAGAAGAAAGAGGAGTGCTGCTGTGCGTGGAGGGTGCGGCAGCAGCAGGGCGACGCGGTGGTCGCGCGGCTGTTGGTGGTGGTGTCTGGTTGATGGTGGTGGTCGCTGGCGCAAAACAGAAACGGAGGTTAAGGGGAGAGCAAGAAGCGAAACAAAGAGAGAAGGAAGAAATACAAGGAAAGAGAAGAGGGAGTTACCGGACGGCGGAGGTGATGGCTCGACGGCGGTGGTCACTACGGTGGTGCGACAGGCGGCTGAAGTGAGGAGGAGAACACGAAGTGCTGAAGCAGGGTTTGGAAGTTTGTTTTTCACGTGAAGTCTAAAGCAAGAAGGAGGTTTGTTGGTTTCACGTGAAAAAGAAAAGAGGAAGGAGGATTATTTTGGGTTTATTGATTTGGGCTTTACCCAATTGGGCCTAGAATTAGGATTTGGGTTTTAGTGTTTGAGTGTTTGAGTCAAACCGAATAGGATTGTTTTTCCGAATTCAACGAGTTTTCCTAATTCAAATTCTTTTCAACATAAAATTCTAAAATTATTCTTGATTGCACAAACGTTAAAATATTTAGAATATATTTAAATAAAATTAAATATGCATTAAATATATAAATATAATGAATTTCAAAAATCGTTAAATATATAGAACGTACTTAAATTAAAATAAATATACGTTAATTATATATTTATTACTAAAATTCATAAATTATATTTAAATATAAATAATATACGTTAAAATATATTAATAAAATTTATAAATTTACGGGGGATTACAACTTATGCCCTAAAAATTTCTTCCTTAAGGCTGCTAAGGCAAGAAGAAACCTGTAGGGTGTTCCCAGAAATATGCAGGATCTGCAAGATAGCATAGTAGGCACTCCTAGACCAGATCAATTACTACCATTCATATCTCTTTCCTCTATAATTTCTTTGTGTCTCTTTTGAAAGAGACAGTTACCAATCTCAAACAAAGAGGACCATTTCTATTTAAAGCGGGACCAGACCCCAGATCAGCAAGATCTAGATTGAAAAGTAGTCAGCATTTACAGTCATTTACTCTTAAAGAACTCCATAGACCATAATATAAAAGATTGCCAAGTTTGCCACAAGAAGCAGACTGATGATGGGTAAACTACTTTACTTCACCCAAAAAAAAATCCCATAATATAGCCAGCTGCTGAGAGTGACAAAAAGTTAGAACCTGCTTCCACAGTAGTGCCAAGACTGCCAACTGACTAAAGATGGCCTTGTGCTCTAAGATTCATCAGTAGAATTAAGACAGAATCACATGCATAATGGCCATTTCTAGAACTAATTGTATCTACGTGTTTCCATACAAACTCGTAGGTAAAGAATTTCCATAACCAAAAAAGATTTAGCTTGTTTGCATAAACCTTGACTAATTACTGGTAAAGGAAAGAGATTAGTATAGATAGGATGGTGTATAAAGAATTAAAGACAACTCAACCGAAACATAGCTGAAGATGGAAAATCCTAAACCTGATTTACCAATGCCCTGCTGATGAATTCTCCGAAAATGCTTAGAACAGTTTAAACCTCAAATACATATAACTCAGTTTACACATTCAAACTTAATAATATACTTAGTTGCATGACTTCATTCCAACTACCATTGCTTGTGCGACTTACCATAAATTCATTATCATTTCATGACTATGTAAAAGAAAAGCATGTTGATAGTTTAAAAACTCTTGGAATCGTTAATAGAATAAAACATGACATAAAATAATTTAGAGCATGTTTCAAGGCACGAGCCCACCTGTAGCTAAAATTCATCCTCATACCAGAAAAATCTATCAACTTCACATAAAGTGCCTCTAGATATCTTGTAGAATTCTAGTCTGCCAGACCTTAGCCCTTCTTGCCAACAATCCTCCAACAAAGACACCGATTAAACTGGCAGCCTAGTGCAATAAGAACATCATACAATTTCGGTAAAGGAATTAATGGTCAGTACCAGCAATTTTTGGATGTAAATTCTATGACCCAATTCGACTAAATCCTTTCACAAATATAACGGCTAGCGTTCTAGGACGGGCCATCAAAAAAACAACCAATGAAAGGGGTAAGAACAGTGAAATTGAATATTTTCCTGAATAACTCAGCAGATATATATTATAGGATGTGCACGGGTCAAGAGTTGCGTAAAATCAGATGGCTCGTGTTAATATAATCTAAAGCTCCACCAATAGAGACAGCTACCTTTTTAATTCCAATCATGCTCAGTCTGTCATCAACTCCAACAGCAAGAACCGCATCAACAACCATCTGTGCGAAGAATTCTTTTTCTCCCCCAATAAGCTTCGAGCTGAGTGTCGTCGCTGCGCACTTACCTAGTAAGCTTTTCTTCTCTTCCAAACTCTTTCCCTCAATACTGATAGCCAAGTCTTTAACCTTCTGAATAGCCTGCACAAAAATTTAATTTCCGGAACAACATTGATAAGAATAAGAGTTATCCTGTAACAATACAAAGAAGACTAACTAAAAATAACAATAATGACAAACTACGCAGCAATACCAATTGGGATGCATTTCGGTAACTTCGAATCAAATTTTGCGGATGGACTCCATCTTCAATAAATGGCTTTGCCTCCTTCAAAAATTCACCAGCTAGTAGTACAACTGTTGTGGTACCATCTCCAACCTGCATATAACACATTACATATGTAAATACATCCAACCAAATTCAAAAACTTAAGGAGCAATCCAATCATTTGGTTGATTTATCAAAACAACTAACACATTCTAAGTGTTTGGTAACAGCAAGTATCAAATACTTCTTCTATAAAAGATATTGCGATGACCAAAACAATGGAAATATATACTTCAAATGCACTAAGTATTTCACATAGTTTCGCTCACACATGGAAGTGAACTATGAGCATGTTTGGCATAGTGTTTTTTAGGTGTTGGAAATGGAATCAATGAACTGTTTCATTACCTATTGTTTGGTATGATAGGTAGGTAATATACTCTATTTCCTAAGGGTAACCATTAGGACCTAATTCTAACTTCTTACCTTTCCCAACCCTATGGTAACAAAATCATTACCCTTGATACAAGGGGTTTATTTCCTTGGTTATACCAAAGGACTAATAATTTCAGCACTTGACATTATCATTTCCCCTTCTTATTTGTTTCTTTTCAATTCCATTTCTTAAATTTATACCAAACATGCACTACAAGTAATATAAAGAGACGTGTATGATAAATAAAATTCCACTTGAAGTTGTTACATCTGTGCAATTGGATGGTTCAAACCAATACCCAACTCAAGTGAATAGAACACCACGGCAGAAGGGGAAAAAATTCCAAATCAAACCCTATCCCTCATGCAACTACAGAAACAAAATGCAATATCTATAACAATGTAAATCCAATTCACCAAGAAAAAAATACATAAAAACCAAAAATAGTAAATATTCTAGCCATCCCCTAACATTCAAAATATAAACTCCGTATTCATCAAACTTAAATCTTGTTTGCAAAGTCCTTTCCATCAAGTACTACGAGTTAAGAAACCTAGGAGTACAACCCAGCCACTAAATATAACTCGGTTCAAGTTGAATTAGTAAAAATGTGGCATATTTCAACAAGGGCATTTCAAAAACCGTCCCAAAAAATCAAAGAAATTGCCAACAATAGCCTAACATTCTAACATTATAAAAAAATAATCAAATATACGCAGAAGCAATATAGAAAAAGCAAAAAAAAAAAAAAAAAAGTAAATATCCCACCAAAACACTAACCTTCAAACATTAATAAAAAAGTACACAATAATTCATCAAACTAAATCCAGTAAAATGTTGCATATTGCATTCTATCCAATTCTATCAATCAAACAGACCTAGAATTAAAACCCAAATACCAAATCTAGCTCAAATCAACTTAAAATGCGACACATTTCAAACAAGGGCATAAAGAAAACCGTCGAAAAAAGCGAAAAAGCTACCAAACAAACAAGCAAAACTTCCCAAATTAAATGGAATACCTCAGAATCTTGGGAGCGAGCGATATCGACGAGGATCTTAGAAGCAGGATGAATAATATCAAGGAGCTTCATAATAGTCGCGCCGTCATTAGAAATGGTGGTGTTACCTTTATCGTCATGGATAAGCTTGTCCATACCTCTGGGGCCTAGAGTAGTGCGAACAACATCGGCGATACCAGTGCAAGCATTGATGTTGCTGATTAGCTGCGCCTTGCCCTGCGATGTGTCTGTGCCTTCCTTGAGGAGTATGATCTGTGGCTGCATCATCGCCGCCATTGGTGTAGAGGAGAGAGAAAATGAGGGGACTAGGTTTTAGCAGAGAGTGCGAGAGTATGATACATTTTCTTAGGCAAAAATAACAAAGAGATTTTCACAAACTTCCTCATACTCTATTTTCCACACTTTTCCATTTTAATAACCAAACAAAATAAAATTAATTACCGAGTATGATACATTTTCTTTACACAATTTTACTCACCTTTCCTTATTAAACCCATTTTACCAAACACTACTCCCTTCGTTTCTTGTTGTTCTTTACGTCAATTCCACTTGCATGGACCCGGTCCACGCCATAATTAACGTGGACCAGGGTACTTTCTTAAATTACAGTGATGGATCTGAATGATTTCACGTGACCTAATCTACCTCCTTCCCCTTCTTTCTCTCCCTTCCCACCACACCACCCCTTTCCATTTTCTCTCTCCTCCCTTTCCCCATGGCTTCTGAAGAGGACCACCCTATCTACAACAACGACGATTTCGACAATGATGATGATGACAGTGAGCCTCTCGATGGTGGTGTTCATGGCGATGATCTTGCCGTTGATTCTGATTCTTCTTCCGGCGAAGATTCTACCATCGCCAGAGATTCCAGCGTTGTTATTGTTGCATCCCGGCATCCTCTGCTACTATCTCCGTTGTTGTTCCACCACCAACGCCGAACTCTTCGAGTGTTGTGACAATCGCACCGCCGGATCCAAAACGAGTAATCTTGAAAGGCGGAAAGGCAATGTGGTTGCGGCTAATCTGTACATCATCCTCGTGTTATTTATTATTGTAAGAAGCATATGCAGCTGTCGTAGAAAGATCAAGTAGATGGTTCTGAAAGAAGAACATCAAGATCTAGCTTTTGAAAGATGATTTAGCTCTCCTAAAGTCCCACATAAGCCTTCTTATTTACCTTATTACGCATAAAAATACTTGATACTCACACCTATTAGCAACTTAGAATCACCTTTCTTTTGGGTAGAAATTTGTATGGGTTCTAAGTCTATATATATGATGGTAAGATACTCGTAGATTTGCATATATAGTTATTGTTATGATCATATAGTTACTATCATAATAGCATAGTCACTCTTATTACTAATAACACAGAGTACAAAAAAAAACATAAAAAAAACATAATGAAAATATATTAACTATTAAAACATATTGTTACCATTATACATGATATAGTATCTCTTGTTGTTCAAGTCATATAGTAACTTCCGTCATAATATAGTAAATTTTATTACTAATAATGTAGAGTAGAAAAAAGAACATATAAGAACCTAATACTACACATAGTAACTATTTCAAACATATAGTTACTATTATACATGATATAGTTACTATTACTATTATTCATGGTTATATAGTCACAGAGTTGCAGACATAGTTAGTGTTATAATCATTTAGTTACTGTCTTCGTTATATTGTTACTCTTATTACTAATAATATAGAGTAGAAAAAATAACAAACAAATGAAGAATATTACGCATAGTAACTATTTCAAACATATAGTTGCTATTATGCATGATATAGTCACTATTAATAACTCTTTTTATTCTATAGTTACTATTATAATCATATAATTAATGTTATCAAAATTAAAAGAGTAACTATTTCAAAAATAAGATTAATTATATATTCATTCTTGTTGACAAAAAGAGTAAATTATAGAAACTATATGTTCTGTAAAGTAATTATATCTTCATAATAGTAACTATATAAAAATATATAGTCATTTCGATAAAAATAACTATTATATCCAAAGAGTAACTATATGTTCAGTAAAGTAACTATAT
Source organism: Spinacia oleracea (assembly GCF_020520425.1). Classification (NCBI taxonomy): domain Eukaryota; kingdom Viridiplantae; phylum Streptophyta; class Magnoliopsida; order Caryophyllales; family Amaranthaceae; genus Spinacia; species Spinacia oleracea. Next base: position 6,953,064 of record NC_079491.1, read on the forward strand.
CCTCATAATAGTAACTATGAATAAATAATAATAAAGTCATTTCAATAAGAATAACTATTCTTTCCAAAGAGTAACTACATCATATAGAAAAGTATTTTAACTGTAGAACAATTACTACGAATTATATTTTAAAATAAACAATATAATATAAAAAATTAGAAACTATATGTTATGTGAAGTAACTATATCTTCATAATAGTAACTATGAAAAAATATAGTCATTTCGATAAGAATAACTATTTTATCCAAAGAGTAACTATATGTTCTGTAAAGTAACTATATCTTCATAATAGTAACTATGAAAAAATAATAATATAGCCATTTCGATAAGAATAACTATTTTATATAAAGAGTAACTAAATCATATAGAAAAGTAATTTTAACTGTAGAACAATTACTATAAAGTATATTTTAAAATAAACAATATAATATAGATGCTTTAGAGGTCATATAGTAACTTTTTCGATTATAGTTACTATTATTTCATATAATTACTGAAATAAAAACAGAGTGACTATATCAAAAGTAAGAGTAATTATAACTCTTGAACAATAATTAAGAAAACATTAACTACATGATTAGTTGTTTTGAACTACGACAACCTAATTATTTACATCTATTCAATAAGACATATTAAACTCAAATGTTTTTGAACTAAAAAGTACTAATCGCCACATCCACGTCCCTTGTTTACACACACACGTCCTCTCCTTCGACGCCCGCGTCCTCTCTTTTCTCTACCACGTCCTTGGTTTTCATTGTGGTCAAATTTTTCTTCTTCTTCTCCTGCTTTTGTTTTCCTTGCAGAAGTTATTCTTTGCACGACTTCAATTATGGATGCATCATCTTTGTATTTCTGAATCAATAGCATATAAACTAAGTTAATAATTTAACATTTAAATATGAATAAGTAACATAGTAACTATTTTAAACATATAGTTTATATTATACATCATATAGTAACTCTTACATTTAATGATGGTAAGATACTCGCAAAACTGCAGATATAGTCATGTTTATAGTCATATAGTTACTGTCATAATAACATAGTCACTCTTATTATTAATAACACAAAGAACAACAAATTATGAATGTAAAAATAACATAATGATAACAAATCATGACAAAATAAGCATAGTACATATTTCAAATATATAGTAACTATATAAACCATATAGTAACTATATAAACGTATAGTGACTATTATTATAATATAGTAACTATTGTAAACATATAGTAACTATTATAATCATATAGTCACTATCTAAGAAGCGGATAAAAACATACTCTAAATAACATAGTACATAATGTAATCGTATAGTAACTATTATTTATCAAAAAGTCACTATAAACTGTTCATAACATAATAACTATCTTAAACACATAGTTACTGTTTTAAACTTATAATAACTTTCTAAAAAATAAAGTAACTATTTTTAACACAGATATAGTTACTGTTTTAAAGTTATAGTAACTTTTAAAAAAATATAGTTACTCTAAAAACTAATACTAACATAAATATAACGAGGATTCCAATGACTATTAAAAACACTAAATTAAAGGTGACTATATCATTTATATACTAACTATGTGAAACACTAACCCTAATTTCAACAAAACAACAAACATCTCAAATCACTCAACAAAATAATAACTATTGTACACATATAGTAACTATTGAACACATATAGTAACCATTAAAATAATATAGTAACTATTGTACACATATAGTAACCATTAAAATTACATCGTACCTCTTTAAACCATATAGTTACTGTATTACTCATATAGTTACTATTTAAAATCGTGAAATCACTGATCGAATTCGCGAAGTGAAAACGATATTTCGGTAAAACACAAACATTAATTTTTCAAAACAACAAATATTTTCAATTTTAAATAAAAATAGACTTAATTTTTTTTTAAAAACAACAAACCGAGATGTGATCTCTAAAAATTCTTGCGAAGATTTGTAGGCGAGCGCAAATTCTTCGATTCGATTTCGGCAACGACGAACCTCCTTCTTGATCTACTACTTCCTCCAATTTTTCCTCATCTAATAGATCCAGTTGTAAAAATTATAAGATAATTACGAATAAAATCGAACAAAACCTAGAAATTTGGGCTAAATTTTGAAAAGCATAGAGAGAAAATGAAGAGAGAGAAAATGAAAGAGAATGAACAGAATGTAGATCTGAAATTTTGAAAAATAAAAAAGTTTAAAACGTATATAAAGTGGGCTAGCCACAAATCGCATTGAAACTTTACAAAACACATAGTAACTCTTTAAAACACATAGTTACTGTAATACACATATAGTTACTATTTAAAATCACAAAATAATTGTCACGTGACATTTACATATGTTACCCATACAAATTATTCCGTTGCCGTGGTCCATACTAAGTTAGCATGGACCAGGTTTATATTAGTGTAAATATCTTTACGTTGTCCTTTTTGGGTGTTTCAAAATGTTATTTACATTTTCTTTTATATTAACACAAAATACTTTAATATCTATCGGAATTTGTGTCCAATGATTATTTTAACTAATTAAATTCATTGGGTCATTTAATCTCTCATACTTTTTTTTATTGGGACATTAAAATTTTCTCATTTTTCCAACATCATAATTTTGATAAGAGTGAAAACATTATAAATAAATGTAATTTTCCTTGTTTAAATAAAAAATAGAGGAATCTCAATGCATATTAATTAGTCGTTATTAAACGTGCAAAAGACCAACCGTAAAGAACAAAAAGAAACGGAGAAAGTAAGATTTTAACTCGGCCAAGACTATGTGTTTGACCAGCGCGTCTCCCGTGAGACCAGTCACACCATAAACTTGATGGTGTGACGAGCGAGAAACCAATAGCGTTAAATTATTGGTTTCTTCTTCGTATCTTTCTTCTTATTCTTCTTCAATGGTTGGCTCTCCTGAACATTATTAATGTTGTTGTTGTCGAAGTTGTCACCATGTGTAGCAGCAATGTGTTCATCAACAACGGAAGCTTCCATATGCATGATTTCATTTTGGTGATAAGGGTTGCTAATTAAACTAGGAACTCGATCTACTTCCATTTCCTGCAGGCATCGAGTATGTACGTACATAAGTAAAAATTAAGAGACAAGGGATATTATACTAACCTTGACATGGATGATGAAGGAACGTATGAGTTGTTTGATGACAGGGATGATGAAGGAACCCCTAAAACTACAAAAGTAACATATCTAAACAATAAAAGTAACAAGTCTAAACTATAGAAAAAATACCTTGACTAAAACTATAAAACTACTTTCCCTAAAACTATAAAAGTAACGGGCTGGAAATTTAAAAGTATCTCCCATAAAACTATGAAAGTAATGCCTAAACTATAAAAAAACACAAGTCTAAATTATAGAAGTACCTTGACTAAACTTTAAAGGTAACAAGCCTAAACTATAAAAGTAACAAGCCTAAAAATATTAAAATTAAGAGGCCTAAACTATAAAAGTACTCCCTCTAAAACTATAAAAGTAACATGCTTAAACTATAAAAGTACTCCCTCTATAACTATAAAGTACTCCGTAACGTTTAAACTATAAGCATACTTCCCCTAAAAAAAAAAAAAAAGTAACAGATTTAAACTATAGAAGTAACATACCTAAACTAAAAAAGTATCTCCTCTAAAATTATATATATAAAAAAGTAACATGTTTAAACTATAGAAGTAACATACCTAAACTAAAAATGTACCTCCCCTAAAACTATTCCGTATAAAAAAAAATAACATGTCAAAACTATAGAAGTAACATACATAAACTAAAAAAATACCTCATCTAAAATTATAAAAAAAAGTAACATGTCTAAACTATAGAAGTAATACGTAAACTAAAAAGGTACATCCCCTAAAACTAATCCGTATAAAAAAAGTAACATGTCTAAACTATAGAAGTAACATACATAAACTAAAAAGGTACCTCCCCTAAAACTACTCCGTATATAAAAAAAAAGTAACATGTCTAAACTATAGAAGTAACATACCTAAACTAAAAAAAGTACCTCCTCTAAAATTATAAAAAAAAGTAATATGTCTAAACTATAGAAATAACATACCTAAATTCACAAGTGTGAACTGGTCTCATCATCAGTTGATGGTGAGGACAGTCTCATATAAGAATTTGGGATGCTTGACAAGGTGTCAAGGTTTAGGATGTGTGAGGGACTACATATGATCATAAAAATACCCTTAGATATACGATGCAACCGGTAAATTTTCCGGCAAGGTCAACTTTGACTTCACATTTGCAAAATTTTGGACAACATATAGGCACGTGTCCACACCGCCAAATTCTCACCCTAAACAACCGACTTAACAAATATCTCATCCCTGCCTACGGAGTATAAGGTCTATAACCACCCAAAACCCCCAAATATCTCTCCTCCTTCAATCATTTTCAATTAAACAAAACCCTAATTCAAAACAAAAAATAAAAATGTTGCGTCAAAGCTGTAAGAAGATCCTAGCGCACGCCCAATTGCAACCCCAGTTGCGCGCGACACCTTTGGTGCTGGCGCGCCACTACCATGAGAGGGTGGTGGATCACTACAACAACCCTAGAAATGTTGGGTCCTTCGATAATAACGACCCAGATGTGGGGACGGGTCTTGTGGGTGCTCCTGCTTGTGGGGATGTTATGAAGCTTCAAATTAGGGTTGATGATAAAACTGGCTAGATTGTTGATGCCCCTTTTAAGACTTTTGGTTGCGGTTCTGCTATCGCTTCTTCTTCTGTTGGTATGTTTTTTTTATTTTTTTATTTTTATTTTTTTATTCTTCTTTTTTGAATTTGATAATTTGGGTGTTAATTTTTCGATTTTAACTGGCCTGGGTTTGAATTTCTTGGGACTTTTGTTTAATTTGCTTGATCAATTCGCGTGCTTAGTTTTTGGTGAAGCTTTATATTCGATTGTTTATGTTCTTGTAACTGCATTAATTTGATTTCTGCTAGTTATTGGAAAAATTAATTGTAATGAAGTAGCATATTTGAGATTCAACTAGACTTATGGTTGCTTCTTTCATAATTATCTTGGGAGTTATATGTAATGGATTGATGTCATTTTCAATTGAGACTCGGCACCTAATTGAAGTTCATAGCCGAGCCTGCAGCTGAATGTGTGAGGTGCTAGGGTTTTTTAAATGGAGAAGACAAGTAGAATTTAACCTTTGAAGTCCAAGTAACCCACAGAGGTTAAGATGATCGGTTTCTGTTGGGTGAATTCGTTAGCAGTGTTTGATTTTCTATCAAGACACATCTGTTTTTTGGGTGATGAATTTTATTTGGTTTAGGTCTTTAGGGGAAACTCGATTCGATAATTGGCCCATCTCTGAATAGCAAAGCTTTGCATTCTAGACTTCAAAGTCGACAACCTATTATCGCACCTTCTTAAGCTATGTACTTGGGTAAAGATTTTACTTGCAATTCTATGAGAAAAAAGTTTGATGATGGAGAGTATTCATGCATGAATACTTAGATCATAAATTCATAATTGCAGGTTATAAGATGTTTGGATATTGCAACCTTTTGTTCTTCGTTTGTTAATGATTACTATGAAACATAGGGTTTGACTAGGCTCTTTTTATCCGTTGGATCTCTGTATCATATTCATTGAGCCAGTTGCTTTCGTTGCCAAGCACATAACACAATTTGCTTTGATGCCACTCCCAGATTCTAATGTGGCTTTAAAATTTTAAAGTAATTCTAAGCAGCCTATATAGACCTAGAAGTTTGTCACTCGGGTTGTTGTTTGTAGCTATGTTGGCTTGTCATTGAAAAAGGGATACATAGCTGTATTAATGGAAGCCTGTGGCGTAATCATTGCTCCTTGCTTGGCATCTCAGCTAACAGAGGCACTACCACACTATTTTATTGTGTTAGGTCCAGTATCTTCTGGTCATATATGTTACGAGTTGTCAGGGGCAATACATTGAATTTTTTCAGAAGATTCACTCTCCTGTAGATCAGGCTCTGGTGTGTTGAACTTCACGTGGATAGAAAAGCAAGAAAGTCTTTGTAATAAACTCACTGCTTAGCACAGAAAACAATAGAGAATGACAGGAATATTTTAGGGAAAATAGAGGAATGGATTGATTGATTTGCTCAAAAAGGACAGCTTACAAAATAAAGGGGTGACTTGAGGCCACTACTCTCAATAGACAGCTTTAGGCTGTTACTCTCCTAAGGAATAATCACTCACAAAATGCCTGCATAATCTGATTACCCCCTTTCCCTTTTATTTACATCCCGTTGGTATTTCTTGTCCTATTCCTCTTTATTCCCTTGCTGACCTGGCAGCACTGCTTGTTTCTCAGAAGCTTCCTGGTGCACCTTCCTATTTTGTCTTCTTCTGGAATACGTAAACTGCAGAGTTGGCCTGGCCTTCATCTGATTTGGGTTTGTTGCAGTCTTTTAAAGGTCATAATTGATCTTATTGAGAGCATTTCTTCTTCTAATGTTGTGTTATCTTGATGATGCTGGTTCTTGTAATTATTAAAGTTAATCTGTGTGCAGAAGTTGTCGTCTATTAGCCTATCTGCTATATTGAATGCTGTTGTTTATTTGGAGCTCTATAAATGCATCTGTGTGAAAATTCTTACTGGAATATCGTTTTGTTTCTTTTTCTTCAGCTACTGAGTGGGTCAAAGGGAGACAAATGGAGGATGTGGTGACAATAAAAAACACGTAAGTTGCTAAACTCCTGGTCTGATATAGTTTTTTCAATTCTCACTTAAGTAATTTTTATCATGATCGTATGACGACTTATCTTATCTAGAGAATTACGGAGTATTTTCTTATCAAGTTATTGTATTCAGCGAGGCGAAACCCTTCAGTTTAAGTGTGGCTTTGGGATGAGAGTGGTATATCTGGACCCGGCTGTTTTTTTTCTTCAAATTCTTCTATCACCATATCCAACCAGTACCACAAATCCCTTGTTTATGTGTTATAACCATTATGACTGTCCTAAATGTTATGGATTAGGTCCTTTGAAGGTTATCGATGGTGAAAGTATAAAAGCATCCATGATTAAGAATTTTCAATTTTGGCTAAAGATGTGGCTAACCAAATGTTTCATTAAATCACTTATTCGTTTCCGTCTGAAGTAGTTAGCTAATAGACCACGTTACAATTTAAATGCATGATCGGAAAATCCTCTGGCAAGTCCTGTTTACATAGGTGTGTGGTGGTGATATCGCTGTGATGGTATATCACGTAAATTATTGTTTTGTGGTGTTGTAACACTCAATCTTGTGGCATATGTATGCTGTATTTCTGCGGAGTCATACCACAGAAGATATTTGATGCTTTTATTTTTATCACATTAACATCTACGTAACTTTGCATTGTAGAAGATATCTTTGATGAATCACGGATGATCTTTATTAACCAACTATCTGGTTTATCATAGACTAACCACGACAAGACTAGAGTGTGTGAACTTACATGTGGTTGAACAGCTGCCTAATTTCCCAACTGTATTGTATGAGAAATTAGTTTGATATATTATAACCGATTGATGATGGAAATTTGTGTAATGATTTTCAGGGAAATTGCAAAACATTTGTCACTCCCACCTGTGAAACTACATTGCAGTATGCTTGCTGAGGATGCAATCAAAGCTGCTGTTAAGGACTACGAAGCAAAGCGTGCAAAGCAAAGTGGTAGCAGCTCTGAGGCTGCATCGACCGAGAAGGCTGTCTGAGGCTTGAAGTGGATTCTTTCATTCATCTCAGAGGTGGAAGACTGAGATTAGTGATAAGCTACTGTTAGAATATGATCGCCGTTTTGTATAATAAATGTTGTACCAGCATCACTTGGGTATAATTTTGGCAAAGTTGTCTTGAACTAGGTTTACCTTATATCGATCATTATGTACATTAATTTTGCTATTGTGGATTGTCTTGTCCAAATATACCTTCTTTCAGATGATAATGAAGAAAAATACGTTTGGAACTGCATATTTGTTTTATTTGGAGATCTGCACATATGTGATATTTGATTAAACCTGCTGCATGCAAGTTTGCCAAGAACTTGTAAACTGTTGTTAAGATTGATTTTAAGCAAGATTAAGGAAAAATATTAAGAGTTCTGTTTAGGTTGTAATTGCTACTAGTACTACATTACAAAGAGTGAAAGACTATCAGATTTCACCATTTTCTGTCACAATCATTTGTTGTAAAGAGCTAAAAATCGCGCTTACCATGCGTCTTACCTGCTTTTATCAAGTTACCTTTTACATTCCAAATCGATCTCTCTGTATTCTTCTCTTCCCATACAACCAAACCACCGCCACCACCATAAGAGTAACTCCGGTCACTGCCACAAGAACCTTCGACCAACACCAAGCCCCACTCGCACCTTAGGCATGGAACATCAGCACACAACCACAATTCACCCTTTGGCAATTGGTCACCCTTAGTTCCCACAAAATCGCCCCTACAAGCCAAATTTTGCGACCATCAACTAACTTTTCGGTGTTCGGATGTACGTGCCACCATGGGATGCATACCCGATATTATATACGGAGTACTACTTCAATTAAAATTTTGAAAAGTGAACGGAAAAGGCAAAGAAAGTGCGCTAGATTACATGATTGAGTATTTGAGTAAGCACTACTGTTTCATATTCTTAGATCGTTCGTGGAACATCAAAACACACCAATGACTCAATGAGATCTTGGTTTAGCGGCTAAACGAATACCAAACATGACCCTAACAAATTGAAATAAACTTTTTTTATTGTTATTTTTTTTAAATGATCTGAAAAAACTCATTGACCTCCACAGTCAAAATTGGAGTCTTTCTCAAAAACTCTCATTTACCCCAATTTCCTAATCCGGAAAAACGAAAAATACAGAGAAATTTACGGATATTCCATGATTAATCATGCGCACATTCATAATCAATACCTAAATCAAAATCAATCTTTTAAACTTTGACCCAGAAAACAAAATCTTGGGTGTGGTTGAAACAGGACAAAGTTCCCAAGTTTTGACCCCAGAAGAAAAATTATTGGTGGGGGTTAGGAAGGTTGGGGTTGGTAAGTGAACAAGTTTTGTGGGGAAGTTAAAAAAATCCAGAAATTATGGCTGATTTACTCCAAAACCCAGTTCTTGGAACTGACGATATAAAACCAGAATTGGAAGGTAGAAGATTGGAGGGTACATCAGCAACACCCAAAACAGAGGAGAGAGAAAAAGAAATGGCTCCTCCGGTTGCCGGAAATTCAATTCACCGGTCAGGTTCACGGCCGCAACTCGATGTCAGTGGTGCTGCTATTCAGGGCAATTTTGAGGAGAGAGACCCTACCATCTTGCTCCCTAATCAGTCTGATGATATATCTCATTTGGCTTTGGACATTGGAGGTGAATTCTATTTTCCTCATTTTTGGAGAATATGGTTGAATTTTGATTGATTTTAGGTAGGATTTGATTTTGTGTGCTAGGATGCCACATTGCTCATTCTTTGTGTGCTAGTTTTGTAGCATTTTAGTAGTCAATGGCTGCTAATTGCTCAAGTTGATTGTGGAGGTCTTCTTATATTTTTAATTGTCTTTTGGTGTCCTAATACTGGAAGTCTTTATAGTGCAAGTAGTGCGAAGTTTGGTTGATCCAAAGTTTGATCAGAATATCAGATTATAGAACTGAAGTTGTCTGCTTGTCTGTGGATTAGGTTGTTTAGTATGGAAAGGTAAGAGGGATTACTGTATTCGGAAATGGTAATCTTGCAATTCCCTTCCCCAGAGCACAGATATGTTGTAAGGGCCTTAATTGAGAACTAGATGATTTTTGTACAAATGGCCAAGAGCTTCTGTTAGAGTGCAAATTCGGCAAGAGATTTTGTATTCATTTCTATTGTTTAGATTACAACAACAACAAAGCCTTAGTCCCAAAATGATAATTGTTTAGATTGGTTGTAAAAAAATTAGTGTTTTTGCTCATTTTTATCAATTAAATGTCTTTCGATACACAATTGCTTCCCATTTAAATCTGGCACACCTGAAATCTAGAATTGGTTACATAGTTAAATGCATGGTTTATGTTTATTTGAGGAACATGATCCTCTTTTGGTACATTACAGTGAGCTTGCACTTTCATCACTGCTTTTACAATGATTTGCTTTTGGTTGCAACAACACAAAAGAGACCTTGGTGCAAGCTTTCTTATGTCAACTTGAACCTGCTCCTTTGCATTCATAGTTTTCATATGTTTTTGATGCTTAATAAAGGATGTGAATCCAGCCTCAATAAAATGTCACAATTGGTAACTTTTTTTTTTATTGGTCTGCCAGGGTCCCTTATCAAGCTTGTATATTTTTCAAGACATGAGGATAAATCAGCTGAAGATAAGCGTAAGAGGTCAATGAAGCAGATATTTGGAATTTCTAACGGTAATAGGAGAAGTTATCCTATACTTGGTGGCAGACTTCATTTTGTAAAGTTTGAGACTGCCAAAATAAATGAGTGTTTGGACTTCATCAAGTCAAAGCAGCTTCACCGTGGAGGTATTTCATTTTATCAAATGTCTCATTACTATAGCAATGCATGTCTGACTGCTATAAGTCTTAACTGAAGATTTTGTTGGAGCTGTCATAAAATTTCTTCTTAATGCACTTGCAGAAGACTAATTACTATATAAATTTGTCCCTTATGATGCAGGGATGGTTGCTCGTTGTTGGCCTACTGATGCCTTGTCGAATGAAAATGTTGTAGTCAAGGTACACGTGGTTTTCGATATGTCTTCATAATTATTAGAAGAACTAGACTCATGAACTAAGCTAGCAACTCCTTAAGAAGGAAAGACAGACTTTGCCTAGCCTGAAAGAGAGTAACTTCACTGACTTAATGTCAGAGATATCATTAGAATGGGAAGTGGTTCCAAATTCACACTAACTTATTGAGGACGTTGCACCCGGTTCTCTTGTTTTTTTGAGGGTATAAGGGGTTGAGTTGTAATTTATTCACAATTAAATCTCAAATATGTTTCTTTAGTCTTTTTTAGACAAATAACAAGATAATTGGACTCTCGACAAGACATATCATGTGCATATATTTACCACAAATTTAAATTCCTTTGGCTCTTCATTCATTCGTAATAGTCTCATCTTTGATTGCATCTGGTGAAGGCCACAGGAGGTGGAGCATACAAATTTACGGATCTGTTTAAAGAAAGACTTGGTGTTAGTCTTGACAAGGAGGATGAAATGGATTGTCTTGTAGCTGGAGCAAATTTTTTAATGAAGGTGAACATGTTGCTTCTATTTCTGTTCATACTATACTCATACGTCGCCAATAATTTTAATGTAAATCTAATCCAGAATAAATGGGATGATGCAAGGGATGATGTTTGTCTTGGCATATTCTAATTAGTTTAAGTAGGTGGCTTACTGAAATGGCCTCTTGTTCTGTATTAGTGTAAACTTTATGGTATTGGGCCAATGGAAGGACATTGGGTTCATACTTTAGATTGCTTGATTATGTACCAATTGAAGGTATACTCTCTATAAGCATTTTTCTGTGAATTAACATAGCTAGACGTCGTTAATGACAAGAAAATAAAGGAAGAAGAAGAGGATTTGATTAATAAACTGAAATTACAGCAAAATGTAAGATGTTCAAGCTTTCAAGAGGCTTGATTGAGTTGATTCTCTCCCAATTAACACTCTAAATGCCAATTAAAACTCTCACCAATCTTCAATATGATTTCCCTCTCCCTGATTACCACTATATATAGTGCTTATCAGTTAATTGCGCATTTGCGTAGACAACTTGTTGAAGTAGAGGGGTAGGAACAAAACTAAGAAAAGGAAAGCATTCACATGGTTTTATGTAAATTTTGTGTGATGGTGGCCAAAACAATAGCTGAAGATGCTCAAACAGAATAGCCTTGTTTTTAAAAATTTAAAAATTTAAAATTGAATCCATTAAACATGACTACAGGAGTAAGACACCAATCACACCAATCACACCATGATATACAGAATACAATACATAGCTAGTAGTCTCAATATCTCATGTAGTTTAAAGTGTAATTTTGTAGTTTCATATTTTTACATAATAAACTATTGACTTAGATTTATAATTTGTTGTGCGAAGAGTGCGTTATGACCCGTGGCCGCCTGCCCGTTGTGGGCTAGAGAGTTGCATACTTTAGTAAGTTTAGTTCCTGTTTATTCGAATAAAGAAAGGGCCACTTGGCGTGCACGTGGAAGGCCAATAGTCCATGTTAGGTGCATGATATCTCCTTTATATGTGTAAAATTAGATTCTGACTTTGGTTTTAGTTTTATGAAGCCGGTGCTTTTCATATCGAGATAGTTTTATTAAAATAGCTGTGAGCTTGTCATTATTCAGAACCTTAAAGTTTTCCTTTGTTTTTCCTCTTATTATATAAGCCATAATATTGAAATGAGTTGTGTCTTTCATGTTAATGAACGTGGCCTAAATTGAGATGCCCAAATATTCAAAATGAGTTATGTGAAGTCTATTTATGGTGTAAGAATGTAAGATGAAACTACATAAATGCTGATTTTCCGTAAGCTTAAGACTCTATAGTTGTCTGTTTTAAACATGGTTCTTTCAAGATTCAAGGTAAATGCTCATAGTGCCTTTTGGTTTTCTGTGTAGACAATTCGTCATGAGGCCTTCACGCATATGGAGGGCCAGAAAGAGTTTGTGCAGATAGATCAAAATGAATTGTACCCTTACCTTCTTGTAAACGTTGGATCTGGTGTTAGTATGATAAAGGTAAAGCCACTTTACACCTCCCTCTCCCACATTAATCATATATTGGGTTAAGATACAGACTAAACTCAAATTATAAAGTCAATGTCTCACAACTATAGATATGCTCTGACCTGGATTTGATGTAGGTGGATGGTGAAGGGAAGTTTGAACGTGTAAGTGGTACAAATGTTGGAGGTGGTACATACTGGGGTTTAGGGAAGCTGTTGACCAAGTGCAAGACGTAATATTCGGTGTATTCATAAGTCACTTCTTAAGTTTCTTCTCTTCTTCTGAGAATTCATCTAACCTTTCAAAATTTACTTCTTACTGCAGTTTCGATGAGCTTCTGGAGTTGAGTCAACGCGGAGATAATAGAACCATAGACATGCTTGTTGGAGATATTTATGGTGGTATGGATTATTCCAAGGTACTATTACATGTTAAATATCACATCATTCTAGTATTTGTACTTACACACAGTTGTAGTTACAGTTAACACTAATTATATTACTTCTAATCTCCGCAGATTGGTCTATCTGCGTCAACCATTGCTTCTAGTTTTGGCAAGACCATTTCTGAAAATAAGGAGCTTGAAGACTATAGACCTGAAGATATTTCTCTTTCACTCTTGCGAATGATTTCATATAATATTGGGCAGGTAAGTTGGCGAGGAGATTGAATATATGGAAGTGTCTCCAGAGTCCATAACTTAGAATGATGTGATGGCAAGAAAGTAATTACTCAGGATTTTCCTTTTCTCATAAATCAATGAAGGAACGGTTAAATTGTGGCACTTAGGAGGTGAACTGTCTAAGGGTAATTAGCATATATCTTTACCAAATATCTGATTAGACGTGGTATTCTTCGCTTTAATTATGGCGTTAGTTTTCATTCTTTTCCACCTTAGGCAATATATGGTGTCCTGAAATTGCTCTTGGAGCTTGCTTGACTATGATTCTGGTGCATAATCTTCTAATGTTGGTGAACGAACTCCATCAGTTAGAATCTATTACATTATACTAAAACAGACACATGTCATTTCCTAGTGCAAAATTTTCCCGCCAAAAAACCCTTTCCTAAAAAACATATCTATTTTCTTTATTATTTTACTTTCTCTCATTTTGTATAAATTGCTACGTATGGAAATAAAAATAAGATTATAGAATATTACAGTATTAGACGATTTTGTTAATATTTTAGTCAAATCGACATATCAATTATAGAAAATATATTTACTCAATATTTTTGTCAAAGTAACATTATTAAGCATGTCAAATATTGTGGTCAAATTATCATATTCAACATATAAAAATATAATACGTAGTAGGGAGAAAATTTCATATTAGATGATTAAATGAGCACGTTCAAGATTTATTAATTATTCATTAGCTTTAAGGGATAAATATTTCGGTTAAATATTTTATAAAAAAGATGGTCAATAATAATTATCGAATATCCGTGCGTGCACGGGACCTAATCTAGTCTATAATAATTTTGACACCCACTTCATTGGACGTCAATCATGGAACTTTGGAGTTCGGCTCCAACTTTAGACAGCTACATACTGTAGATATGCTGAATTTTTGCTTTCCGTAGTAGGCCAGTAACTGAATATTTGTATAATTGCCACGTGTTGTAATTTTCAGATAGCTTACTTGAACGCTCTTCGCTTCGGCCTCAAACGCATATTCTTTGGAGGGTTTTTCATCAGAGGCCATGCATACACAATGGATACTATCTCCTTTGCTGTTCAGTTCTGGTGAGGAAGTTAATAATGCTTTATTAGTTCAGATTTCAGAGTGAGAGCAGCCTACATAGGCCATGTTTTCTTGCCTAGCCCAAGGCAGGATCCTCGCGAGAGGCATGAGAATGATGTTTCATCTTTCATATATGGTATGGTCATTTCGTTTATTGTTCTATGTGATCTCATCTAGGTCAAAAGGTGATGCAAAAGCGATGTTCTTGAGGCACGAAGGATTCCTTGGAGCTTTGGGTGCATTTATGAGTTATGAAAAACACGGTCTTGATGATGTGATGGTTCATCAGCTGGTGGAACGGTTTCCAATGGGTGCACCATATGTTGGGGGAAAGATTCATGGCCCACCTTTGGGAGATCTAAATGAAAAGGTAAATTTACAGTAAACATTTGCAGTGAACAATTAGGCAACTACAATGTTTATAAATGAGAAATCTGTGGAGTTCTCCATGTGTTGTACTAGTGCCTACCAACTCCTCATGTCAAATCATGTAAGCCAATAACATATTAACATCTTACGCTTGGTCACGCCAACCCCCTCCCCTGCGCTGAAGCAGTCGCAGACTCGCAGGTACTGCAAGATAGTCCATCACGTGAAGTTGTGAACTGCCATATGTTCCTACACCTCTAATTCTGCCACATTAATTGCCATTATTTGTAACAAAAATAATTGGCAAAATTGTGAGAAATACCTTGTTTTTGCTCGACTTTGTTAGAAAGTTACCTTATTGGATTTTTTTTGGTGAAACCCCTATAAAAAAGACAAGACCTTAACTCAATTTTCCGGCGAAAAGTTAAGATTTTAACTGTTGGCTTCAATTTATCCCACCAAAATTATGATTGTGCTCTAAACTTACAATTATATCTCATGCGCTTTCTCTCTTCTATAGTCCTAGTATCGTAATTCCAAAAATCCAATCTCGCTTCCCCAATTCAAAAGTCAAAACCCTATTTGATGTCTTCGTAAATCGTTTAACATATAAACAAAAGGAAAATTACAACTAAAAGTACGATATGATTTCACATTTCTACTTCAATTAACCATTTCACAAAAGGGAATGATTTAGTAGAATATGATTACAAAATAACCATATTTCCTGCATTTCATAATAGTTTTGAGAAATTCCTTCAAAAAATTATAATAATTAGGAAATGTAGGTACCTAGGTAATCATATCCTATAGTTTTTGTTTGAAAATGTAAAAGTAAGATGAATTGATTTCCATGTAAAGGTTACGGGTCCTATATTTCAAAACCACCTGAAAGCAGAATATATTTTCCATCGAGATGCTGATGATATATATTTTGCACTTTCTACACTCCTTGGCTTAAAAGTAGATGAGACTAGAAGGGATATTGCTATCTTAATTTATGTATTTTGTATAAAACAAAAATAAAAAAAATGGAATATGCTTCATATGTTTGTCATAGCCTGTAGCTGTCAATGCTCTGGATTGTAAGATTATGTAAATTGTTGCTCCATACCATGTGGGCGGCCGCGTTTCTATGTCTTTTGGGCTCTTTTGTTATATTGTTCATGAACATCGTTGTCTATTGGCTAAAACCCTTCTAGTGTTTCTCCTCTTTTCCCACGTCACCACCCATTCTTCTCTCTTACAAAAATGTACAAAAGTAGACCTGAACTTATATACTAAATTTTTCTCCTTTTAGCTTCTAAGACTAGTTTTGGGCTTCAAAATTGCAGATATCATGGATGGAAAAATTTGTACAGAAAGGAACTGAAATAATTGCTCCTGTTCCGATGACTCCTCCAGGAACAACTGGACTTGGGGGCTTTGAGGTTCCTTTATCAAGGGGAGATACTCTGCGTTCTGATGCAAGTAGCTTGAATGTTGGAGTTCTGCACCTTGTTCCTACTCTGGAAGTGTTTCCTTTGTTGGCAGACTCAAAAGTGTAGGGTCTTTTGAGTCATCTTTGCTGCTACTGTGTTAATATAGATCCCATGCTTCTTTAAATAATTAGAACCTAACACTATGGAAGTTGGTTTTGACTGGCATGATTTAGGTCACCAACCCTTGCTTTTCTTTTAACATCAAAGATAATCCCTTTTTTCTTTCCGTTGAGGAATTAAAGATAATCCTTAGAAACCCCCTTTTGATACTAATTTTGAGCTTTGGTAATTAGAACTTACTCAAGGCTCTTATTAGGGAGAGAACATGTGCTTCTTGCCAAAAGTGTTTTGTCTATAAACTTGCACTGAATATACATTTAATATTTGTGCAGGTATGAACCCAACACCATAGATCTCTCGGACCATGGTGAGCTAGAGTAAGTAATGAGATGTTGAGCCCTTATATTCATAAACTTTAAATAATGTTGCTTTTTCTTTGTTGAGCCCTGTATATTAATGTCGTTTTTTATTGTTTTGTCTTTGTAGGTATTGGCTTACAGTGCTCTCTGAGCATTTACCAGATCTTGTTGACAAGGTAATGGATACAGTTATTAAAAGATTCCCTCTAAGTTTTACGTATCCTTAATATGTCTAATGTCTAAGCTGCATTAGGGTTGAGTACTAATAACTTTCCTTCTTCCTCAAGATTGACAGATTTTTTTTCTTTTCTGATCACTCTTAATGGTTCTTTCATAGGCTGTCGCAAGTGAAGGGGGAACTGATGATGCTAAAAGAAGGGGAGATGCATTTGCTCGTGCATTTTCTGCCCACTTGGCCAGGTAAAATAACTGAATGCGCGCTGGTATATAAGTGGAGTGAACTGTATATTTCTACGTTGCTCCCAATTACTAGTGCCTAAAACAAAATGCATGTAGTCAAATAATGTTGTAAGATAGTGTGTTGGATTTATCTCTTATAGAGTGCTTCTTTGATTAAGCTTATGTTAGAGAGCCTAGTTTCGTGTGCCAATTGTCTTTAGTTTCTGTTGATACTAATGTCAGTGTTTATCCCTTTTATTGGCTGAAAAACTTCTCATTTAAATGAATGTCACGAGGAAAGAAAAATTATAGTGGAGAAATGCTTCAGCCTGTTAAAAACTGATGGCTTATGGTCTTGTAGATGGAAACACTATTTTTAGCTCTGATTTTGAACCTTTCATATCGAAGTGCACGGAATTGAGTTGCTTTCGGATCTTTAAGCTTCTCCATTTCCAGTCATCTTTTTCTGAATGATTAGAATGTCAATTGCTCTCCCATGTTGTTCTTGAACACCTTCTAATGACTGAAATTTTTGTCTCCAAACACCTAGTAGGTATGGACAATGATTGGTACTCTTGAAGTATTCACCCGCCATAATCATAAAAAGTCTTTTTTTTTCTTTTTTTTTTTGCGCTGAGCTTGAAATATTAAATTTTTTATTTCACAGGTTGATGGAAGAGCCTGCTGCATATGGGAAGCTAGGACTGGCCAACCTTCTGGAACTGAGGGAAGAGTGCTTGAGGGAATTCCAGTTTACTGATGCGTATAGAAGCATAAAGCAAAGGTACCTGCTTTCATACTTTAATTACTCTCCCCCTTTATATTTGTGGTGTACTCTCCCCGTTCTGAAACAAGTGCAACACTTCCCATGGTTGGATGTTTTATTATATGCAACATACCTATTTGGTTTGTGGTTTCTCTCTTTCTCTCTCCTCATGGTAACTTTCTCCCATCTCGATCACATGGGTCTTCTTAATATGCGCACGAATCTCCTATGGTGGCTATGATACACTTATTTAAGGGAGGAATCAGTAAGTTGTGGATGAGTCCCCATTTATTTATTTAAACGTGTCTCTTCAAAAATACTATCCTTATTTTCTGGTTTCATGTTTATCAACAGTTCTGACTTCGGAGGAAGGATAAATGGTAGTAGAGGGGTGGACATAACATAGTAAGGTTGCTTTATGGAAATTAGGGGAATTGGATTATCTAAATCAATTGTCGTCATCAATCTAATTGCAATAGTTCTCACGCAGATGTCAAAAGTACTCTTTTTATCCAACTTTAAACTCTTGTGCATTTATGTTCTGCAGGGAAAATGAAGCTTCCCTTGCTGTTTTACCAGACCTTCTAATGGAGCTTGACGGCATGTCTGAGGTATGTGTGATCCTTTGTTCTTTTCATGATCAAATGTCATAGAAAAAAAGCTATTTTCTGGTTTTCAAATATACCATGGTAATTCCAATGAGCATTTACCTTTGCTCTAGATTTTTTCTCTATGTAATTTCATTTCTTTTGCAGGAGGATAGACTGTTTACCTTGATCGAGGGTGTCCTTGCAGCAAACATTTTTGATTGGGGATCTCGTGCATGTGTTGATCTGTATCACAAAGGGACCATAATTGAGATCTATAGAATGAGCCGCAAAAAGATGCGAAGACCATGGCGGGTAAGTGTACCGTTAGTTTTGCAATAATAAAATAATTACACACCATTTGGTCATATTAGTTTTCCGTGGCAAAATTCAACAACAAATTGTGTCATTCCTCATTTTATATCTTATTCCTTATGGATCTTAT